>NW_017534686.1:0-56200 GCF_001853355.1 Bactrocera latifrons
TTTTTTTTTTTTTTTGTTTTTTTTTTTTTTATACCCTAAACAGTATTAATATAACGCCACGTGGTAAGGTTTTGAGATACCGATATAAAATTTTGCACATGTTCTTTCGCGTCTAAGATGTTACTTATGTGTCGGAATCGCCGATATCGCACTACCATAGCTTATAACTGCCATATAAACTGAACGATCGGAATCAAGTTTTTGTATGGGCCACGCTTTTATTTGACCAAATATCCTCACGAAATTTGGTATAGGTTATTTTCCAAGTCAACGGTACAATATCTGAACCAATTGTTCAGAACGGATCACCATAGCTTATAGCTGTCATATAAATCAAATGATCAAAATCAAGTCTTTGTGTGAAACACTTATCATTCGTCAATATTTCTTCACCAAATTTCACACTGATTGTCATCCTATGCAACCCTACAACCTTCTAAAAATTTGTTTGTAATAACATATAGCTGCCATACAAGCTGACGAATCAAAATCAAAATAAAGATCTTTCCCTTTATGCTATAAGAAATACATATGTGGAGGGTGTCATAGCATTGGTGCAGCAGAATTTAACACCTTTTCTTGTTTTTATAGTTATTTTATTAATTTGTATTTTTTTTTTATTTATATATATTCCAACGTCATTGAAGGGAAATAAAATTCTGTGCATGCGGCTCTCATTACAATTTCATGTTGTCACAAAGTCGTTTTGCAAAAATTGACTTGGCCATCACAGTAGCAGAAGCAATAACAATAGCAACATAAAACCAACGCAAACAAAATTGACAATTTTTATTTGTAGAATTGCCTTTTAGCAACACATACTATATTAAATTTGGCATGTGCACATATTTATAGTATAACATGTTAGCTGCGAGCATTGATGGCTCTTAAACATTTTCAAGGGGGAAGAATTGTCTTAATAAATTTTTCAAAAACAAATTGGTGTTGAAAAAAATTTGTTCTTTAAAAAAAAAAAAAAATATTAAATACTAAGAAGAAATGCAACATGTTTGCTATAAAATCAGGTAGTAGAGTGAAGCAAATTAGCAAAGACACAAACCTATTGCTTTTCCTGTGTATTTTGTTTTGACTGATTATATTTCGTAGCTTTGAACAGCGCAGATCCAAACCACCCAATATTTCACTAAGAATGCTTATCAACTAGAGTCCATAATTCTGTAAATTCTGAAGATTTTTAGAACTAATAAGGAGCATGCAGCAGCTTCTTTGTAGAATATGGTCGGACGAAAGCATGCCAGACGATTGGAATATAAGTGTGCTCTGCCCAATCCACAAACAGGAAGACCCCACAATCTGTCCCAACTACCGTCGGACAACCCTCCCACTATCGCGCGTACGGTGTGAAAGATTAAAGCCCACCGTGAACAAACTGATTGGATCTTAAAAGTGTGGCTTCAGGCCTTGGAAATCGGCAACTGACCAGCTATTCACTATTCGCCAAATCTTGGAAAAGACCCGTGAAAAAAGAATCGACACACACCAGCTCTTCGTTGGTTTCAAAGCTGCTTTTGACAGCACGAAAAGAGGCTGCTTTCTGCCGTGATGTCTGAATTTGGTATCCCCGCAAAACTAATACGGCTGTGTAAACTGACATTGAGCAACACCAAAAGCTCCGTCAGAATCGGGAAAGACCTCTCCGAGCCGTTCGATACTAAACGAAGTTTCAGACAAGGCGACTCCCTATCGTGCGATTCATCAAAATGCTTCTGGAGAAAGGGCAAGACGAAATATCTCACGCGCGAAATAAATCACTCGCGTCGTCGATAATTTCGTCTATCTTGGAACCAGCGTAAATACCACCAACAATGTCAGCCTGGAAATCCAAGACAGAATAGCTTTTGCCAACAGGTGATACTTTGGACGGCGTAGGCAATTGAAAAGTGAAGTATTCTCTCGACGAACAAAAACCAAATTCTACAAGTCACTCATTATTCCCGTCCTGGTATAAGGTGCAAGGGCTTAGACGATGACAACAACTGATGATTCGACGTTACGACTTTTCGAGAGATAGATTCTGCGGAAGATTTCTGGTCTTTTGCTTATTGGCGACGGCGAATACTGCAATAGATGGAACGATGAACTGTACGAGATATACGTCGATAGTGACATAAATAGTTCAGCGCAATGAGATACAGCGGTCATGTCGTCCAAATGAATGAAAACATTCAGGCTCTGAGAATTTTTGACGCAGTACCCTCCGGGAGAGCAAAGAAGATGAAGATATCTACTCCGTTGGAAGGAACAGGTGGAGAAGGACCTGGTTACACTTGGAATCTCCAATTGGCGCTTAACAGTAAAAAAGTGCTGTTGAAACCGAAGGCCGAGTTAACGATATCTACGAGAATAAATAAGAAGAAGATTAACCTCATATGTACTTATATATAGATATATTATATATTGGAAAGAGCCTCTATTGTATATGTGGGAGTGGTAATTTTAAGCAATATAAGATTACAGCTTTTGTATTAGAAGAACCAGAGAAATATGGAAATAATGCAATACGTACGGCTCTTGAAGTCTATAGACCAGCGAATATTTTTTTTTTTTTTTTTTTAGGTCTAGGTAATTTAGCTGTTATAACTATGTTGAGTTCGAATGCCCTTATCCTAGTAGAAAATCGTAAAAACATACAATTATTTTACCTTTCTTATTTAAGTAAAATAACAATATTATTTTTTTAACTGTAAAGCTAACAATAGCGCTGTCCTTATAGGCGGATCTTAACCTCGCAAACTCCTCCATTTCGTAAAGAGCAATATTTCAGCATATGCAAAGATACTAGTATTTTCATATTCAGTCATTTAGTGTCTGCCTTTATGGCCATGCCGCTGCGAACCTGTTTAGTTATTACCTTTTCGATTGCCTCATTCGTCGCAGTTTGGTTTCGTTTCAGCAACTGAAGTTCATTTAAAGCAGATTTCATCTCATTTTGTTTGTTTTGGTTTCGATTGGTTTGATTTGGCATAAAATCTATAATTTTCGTAAGAAAAATTGTAGAAGAGCGCACTTTTAGTAACCACGAGGATGAGTGTTAATCTCTGAAATCCAATGTGAGAAAAAATCTTTAATATTCAATCTTCGATTCGTTTTCATTGGGGGAAATATTATAAGTGTTTTAACCAGAATTTTGCAGTCTTGGCAGGACAATTACACATCGATCTGAAGAAAAACCGTATTCATTTATGTTTTATTATTAAAAATCTGGCGAGTAGTCAACAGTTTGCTAATATAATATTTCACATTTAATAATTAACATGCGCTAAGGAATTAAGTTGTCTAAAATAACATGTCAATATATGCTTTAATACAGTAAAGTCTCTTTATATTGAAACCTCAAGAAACCTCAAGTATTTTTAAGATATTTTTCCATATTGTTTCACAAGAGTTCAACACCCGATTTCGAATTCAAACTTTAGCGATTTTTAACAAGTAATCGGTTTCAAGGCGACCATTAAAAATTGATTTCATGAGGGTGCGTGCCACTTCTGGAGGAAGTCCTCGATTTGTCATTGTAAAGGCGCCGACTGTAGATGCACAAGATAGCTGAGACTGTAAACATCTCAACAGACTGCTGTCCGCTAGATAAATACTGGTTTTGCACACTCCCTACACAAGCGCAATGGTAAAACCAGCTCTAATCACTGTTTGATGCTGTTCAAACACAATCGGAAAGAGCTCCTGCATCGTATCGTGGCCTTTGACGAAGAGTCGATCACCTGGTATGCAGCAGAGATCAGGGAAACTATTTAACCTGTTCCAAAATGACGATTTTGTCTTATCGGCCCAAAAAGCAATGGCCACCGTTTTCTGGTATTTATTTAGTGAAATGTACATCAACCACCTGGAAAAAGGCACAATAGTAACAATGTACTGTATTACTGGCCCGCTACCGACTACCTGACATGAATTCAAGATAGTGAGCGTCAATTAACCAAGAAAACAGAGATCTGACACCATCAACCTACTCTCACTTCCATCGTCGGTGGAATAAAATTTGTCAAATTGGTCGACAAAGTACTGCGACCTCCAATATACTTTGTGATAGCGGTATACAGCTTGTGAAGAGGTTATCGTTGCTATTAAGTCATGTCCGACTGATGGGCTTAATATGCTTCTGCACCTACTGCCCATAGACATTTTCACACAGAATATAGCAACATTTTCAACTAGAAGAATCAAGGAGACAGGAATTTGGAACATGAAAAGCTGTGGGCAAAGCCCTGTTCTAAACTAGTACAAAAGTATATAGATTCTTCCAAGGATATCCAAGGATAAACTTCAATATTAACTGCCAGGTAAGAATATTTTCCGGACGAGAAGAGATTTAGCATAAGCATAGCATCCATACCAATGGCTCTCAAATGGTCTGTGGAACAGAGACGGGGGTATAGTGCTAGGATCTTGATATCTCTCTCTCTCTCTCTCTCTCTCTCTCTCTTTCTCTATCCATATACCAAGCACAGCTAGCATCTCCCAAGATTAACACTCTTAATTTTGGTAAACAGCTATCTCTCCGACCTTTCCCGTTTCCTCTCTGCACGGAACCTAACACTTTCCCTCACCAAATCCACAAGCACCATATTTACTAACTGGACGAAGGAGTATAGACTTGAGCTTAATATTGCAGTCGATGGCGTCAAGATTCCGACTGTCAGTAATCCTAATATTTTAGGTGTAACATTTGATACTCTATGCTCCTTCACACATCATACGACCGGCGATTATCGCCAAGGTACAGAGCCGCACCAAAATCATAGCAGGCAGCACATGAGGAAAAGACAAAAAAAACGTTGTTGTTAATTATGCATCACCTATATGGTCGCCTGGATGCAGTGGCACGCAGATGAGGAAACTACAGACCTGTCAGAATACAGCACTCCGCACCACGACAGGATACCTCTTGATGTCTCCCATCGAACATCTACATAGTGAGACGCTTATGCTTCCAGTTAAGAAGCATAATAAACTAATCTCCAAGCAGTTCCTACTAAGATGTTTTCACAGAAATCACCCCTGCAGCCACCTGCTTGGAGATGAACCGCGTTATAGGAACATCAATAGGTCTTTCCTCAATTACGTTGACGACATCGAATAGTATTCTGACCAGACTTTGGATGCGACTTACTTCCGACAGGTACTGACCGCCATTCACAGTGGAGCTATCAACACATTCACTGGCTGCCTTTCATGTAAATGATGTTCTTGGAGTCAAATAACCACCCACCGTGAGAAATACCATTGACCCTTGCGCAGCTGCGTTCTGGTTACTGTAGCAAGTTGAACTCCTACTTATCCAGAATAGACCCCGACATATTGAAAATATGTCCTGCATGCAATGAGTGTCCGCATGATTCTGACCACCTCTTAATATGCCGCGCCAAGCCCCACTCATTTAACACCACTTTTGGTCCGGCCTCGTCGTTTCCTGTGCCTCACATTAGATAAAGTCGACGACAAAATAGATAACCCTTATCATCGTAACGGGGATTGATAACCGTTAGAATAGCAACCACAGCATCCCCCAAGCGGCAGTATCAGACAAAGAGAAGGCCTGTGAAATCCCACTATGCATCTAGCGCTAATTGAGCTCGACGGGGCTCATTCTTACTTACCCACCTATCTTCTGTAGGATACTTAAGTATTTATAGCATCACGTCGTAATTGCATTCAGTAATTTGTTTTTATTATTCTTATAAGTTCTTTTGCGAGTTTTAGCATTTTTATAAAAATTGTGTTTATTATTTTAACAAATTAATTACTCCAGCAAATAGCGATTACGTCTTCCAACGCATATCTTTGTGCGATCCATTATTTTTAGAATTCCTTCAAATTTAAAGCGATCATAAATATGCTGGAATTTCTTTATTGCTTTCAACGTAGGCAAAATGTCAGAATTTAAAATATGTTTATTACTATTTAAACGCAATAAACCGTTGCTGTCGACTTTATAGGTATTAAGTATTGATTTGAAGAAGCAAAGAGCGCTAAAGTAAGAATATTCAATGAACGCCAAAGAATAATAAACAATTAGTACACATTCCTAACATGTCTGCCAAATGCACATAATCTTGAAGTTAGGTGCGTAAATATAACAGATCAATTGAAAAGTCTCCGCCTTAGCATAGTAAAACACATTTGACCCTCCAACTTTTCGATATCAGTTTCGCAGTATGATTTGGCGTTTTCAAAATAGGCCTCAGTTTTGGCGATCACCTCTTCATTCGACGGAAATTTCTTCCCTGATAGCATTTTTTAAGATAAAACTTTATATAAACAAGTAATGTCTTACTGTTGTAAAACCCAAGGAGATGATCTAGTAACTGATACCTAGAGCATACTGAAACTATAGATCGAACACTTCTCCAGCCTGCTGAATGGCAGTGAATGCACAACGACAGGAGAAGGCGAACCCAATTCCCCAATCGATGGTGGGAGCCGATGAATTGCTGGCCGAGCTAGTCAAACACAGCGGTAAAGAACTGATAATTAGCATGCATCTGCCCAATCCACAAAAAGGGAGACTCCACATTCTGCGCCAACTACCGTGGAATAAGCCTCATCAACGTCCCGTATAAGGTTCTATTGAGCGTATTTTGCGAAAGATTAAGGCCCACCGCCAACAAACTGATTGGACCTTATCAGTGTGGCTTTAGACCTGGCAAATCAACAATTGACCAGATATTCACCATGCGCCAAATCCTGGAAAAGACCCGTGAAAAGAGTATTGAAACACACCACCTCTTCGTCGATTTGAAACCTGCTTTAGACAGCACCAAAATATGTGCCTTTATGCCACAATATCTGAATTTAGTATCCCCACAAAACTAATACGGCTGTGTAAACTGATATTGAACACCACCAAAAGCTCCGTCAGAATCGGGAAGGACCTCTCCGAGCCGTTCGATACCAAACAAGGTTTCAGACAGGGCGACTTCCTATCTTGCGACTTCTTCAATCTGCTGTTGGAGAAAATAATTCGAGCTGCATAACTTAATCGAGCAGGTGCAATCTTTTATAAGAGTGTACAGCTGCTGGCTGGCTGATGATACTGACATCATTGGCCTTAACAACCGCGCCGTTCGTTCTGCTTTCTGCAGAATGGATAAGACTCGCTACTAGCCACCTACGTCACCGTTGAGAGTCATAACTTTGAAGTCGTAGATAATTTCGTCTATCTTGGAACCAGCGKAAACACCACCAATAATGTCGGCCTGGAAATGAAACGCAGAATAACTCTTGCCAGCAGGTGCAACTTTGAACTGAGTAGGCAATTGAGAAGCAAAGTCTTCTCTCGACGAACAAAAGCTAAGCTTTATAAGTCACTCATTATTCATATCCTGCTATATGGGGCAGAAGCATGGACGATGACAACATCTGATGAGCCGACGTTGCGAGTTTTCGAGAGAAAGGTGATGCGAAAGATTTACTGTTGTTTGCGCGTTGTCCTCGGCGAATATCGCATTAGATGGAACGATGAGATATACTACGGCATTGACATAGTTCAGCGAATTAGAAGGCAGCGGCTACGCTGGCTAGGCCATGTTGTCCGGATGGACGAAAACAGTCCAGCTCTGAAAGTATTAGACGCAGTACCCGCTGGTGGAAGCAAGAACAGAGGAAGATCTCCATTCCGTTGGAATTACCAGATGGAGAAGGACCTGCCTTCTCTTCTAGCGAAAAGAAGAAACGATTGGCGCACTATTGTTAAATGCCGCTCATTAAAGATAATAATATGGTCAGTTGTTAAAAATGTGTTTGTCCTGCTTAGAACAAAGACTGCATAAATAACCTTTGGTTTCTAAGTTTATCACGGCGGAAATAATTTCGTTATTCATTCTCCTTTGTTGAGTACGGAAAAACCCGGTTAGGTTTTGAGCCTTTTGCTAAAATCCGTTCTTGAATTGGGAATAGTTTATACCTGGACGGAGAGTTCTCGAAGTTGTGAATGGTAGATGCGTCTGAATTATTTAGAGGCCTTTGTTAAAGTCTGTTCTTAAATTGGATACAGCTATACGTGCACGGAAAGTCTTCAAAAAAAAACTGTCAGTCTATCCTTGTACCTGCTATAAGAAACAATAGATCACGCTTTCTGACACTCCTTTTTGGGCACAGGTAGATGCGACTGAAACACACCTAAAAATGTCTTTATAAATAGACCGCGAAAATGAAAATATAGTTCAAAATCAAAAATATATTCGTTAGAAAAATAACTAAATTTCAAGTGTAAACAAGCATGGCATCTAATACCTCTAACAGTTATTCTAGACACAAAATTGACCGTTATAGTGAAAGCCGACATCGTTCTACAGATGAAAAAGAGAACGCCTCGAAAAGTCAAAATTTAACTGATGTATCTCGTTGTAGTATACGTGAACGACTTATTCACTTATTAGCAGTGAGGCCATTCACCAAGTTAGAGCTAATTTCACGGCTGCAAAAGGAAGGAATTCGAAATCATGAGCGCTCGTCCGTTAATAGCATACTCATGGCTATTGCGCAGCTCCGGAATCAAATGTACAATCTTCGAGTGCATATGTGGTATTATGTAAGTGAAAATTGGCCCTTCTATACTGAGGAGGAGCAGAATCAAGTCAAGCAGAATAAGCCGCAAGATCCAACTCCATCACAAAATTCGACCCTTGGAAGCTCATTTGAAGTCTCAAAAAATATAAACACATCTCGAGTATATTGCTGTCATATCCGGGAACGACTCATTCACTTGTTGGCATTGARRCCATTCAGYAAATTSGAGCTATWTTCACGACTRCAAAAAGAGGGAATTCGCGATGATRACCGCTCATCCATTAAAAGCATACTCATAGATATTTCTTCGGTCCGCAACAATGTACATAGCTTACGTGAGAATATGTGGGATGCTGTGAATGGAAATTGGCCCTTTTATACAGAGGATGAGCAGAATCWAGTCAAGCAGAATAAGCCACAAGACCTATCTCCACCACACCATTCGAACAGCAGCTCGTGTGGGAGCCTGAGTCCATCTTCTATACTGTCTTCTAGTCCCCCACAAGAGATAGAGAATTTGGAATACGAATATTTACCACTACCAAGGAAGCAACGTATAAGTCGTGTCAGTCCTAACAGTAAGCATGACGTCGCCAGGTCTAACAGGCTCGGTAACAAAACTGATAATAGTACAACACAGTACAGTAGCCATCCGACGAAGAAAGAAAATAATTTGTGCACTTATCCCAGTGATAACACTAATCGTGTCTTGGTCAGCTCTAAATCAATCAATAGTAATATTACAATTAACAATCTAACGCGTTGCAATAACCATTGGACGAAAAATGATTCTATGGATCAAGTAAATGACAGCTGGAGAAGCAATGGTGACAAGCATACACCACATAGTGATGTCAAACAACGTGAACTGCCAAAGAAGAAGGCAGGTCTAACGCAGTCAGCAGTATCAGCGGCAAGAAAGAGTTATACATTGATTGATATGTTCAGAGATGGTACAACAAACCCGGCAAAGAGAACTACTAGGAAGGCTACAAACTCTGACGTACAGCAACAAACTCAACCTGGACGCAACTTGCCAGAGAGGACGAAGAGTTTGGCGAAACCGATAGCAGACGCCGCTAAAAAAGAATATAAGTTGATTGATCTATTCGGTGATGGTATTGCGACCCCTACAAAAATAACCACCAACGAACGGGCACTTAAAAGGAAGGCAACGGACCAACAGCAACCGCAGCGGAACTTGCCAGAGATGACTGAGAGTTTGGCGGAGCCGGTGGCACCACGCTCTAAAGAAGAATATAAGTTGATTCATATTTTCAGCGATGATATTGCAACACCCCCAAAAGGGACCACCAATGACCGGGAAAAGCTCCATAAAAATGGTCAAAACTTACGGTGCCAGACACAACCCCAATTACACTTGTCAAAGAGAAGCGATACTTTAACAAAATCCGGAAAGAAGCAAAAAATTATTCAATTATTTGGAGAGGACTAGGATTAAGAATTAAATGATGATTAACTTGGTTTTCTATATATATCCACATTTGAACCACCTTTTAACCAGTTTTGCTTATATTTAAAACTTTGAATAAAATGTTGGCTCAAAACCTCTTTTTTATAAATCCCCTAAACTGGTATAATGAAACAAAATATTACAAATGTTGATAAACTCGATAAATTAATTCGAAAATACCTTCTCTAGCCAGTAGAAATACCGAATGAACTATTAAAATATTTAAATTTTATCAGATTTTCACTATGCACGATCGTGATCGAACAAAAAACGCTCGGCAGAATTTTACTTAAATTAGTTATAATAAAAAGGCCGTGCGAACTTTACAAGCTCAAATTATAAAGGTGACATTAGTTGGAGTAACGGTTATTACATCGGGTTCCGAGTTTACTTTACAAAAATCACGCCTTAAACTTAAAATGATTCCAGTTTTTGGAAGAGAAATTTCGTAGGGAAATCAAAGAAGACTTGAATTCCATAGACGCCTTCCTTCGCTCGCAATTATCAATAATTTATTTCACCTGAGAATATGGTACATGACAATAGTATACTATGACATAATAATTGACCGCTATTGAAGGTGCGGAAGATACCTGAGACATAAACTATTGACAAGAAAAAGCCTAAAGTTAATGGTTGCCTCCATTTGCTCTCTCCGGGGAACGCTATCGTCAAACCAGTTCTCATCGCTATATGATGCTTCTTAAGCGCAAGCTGTAGAAGTTTCGAAATCGTGTTGTGATCGCCAACGTGGACTTAACGCTACCTTACTTAGAAAAGAATGTGAGATGATAATTGTCGTTTTCTGGGATTCACAAACTGGTACACATACTAAAAAAAAGAAATAAAACAGTTCACAAAGAGCCCTTATTTCACATAATTGGTCACTGGGATCTACTATTTCAAATAATTGTTCACAGCGCTCTGTTATTGCGAAAAATTTGCCCAATTCGAAGCGGAATTGTAAAAAAATCTTATATCATGATGAAAGGGGAGTTCTTTCAACATCACAACCCACCACTGATGCCAACTGTAAAAGTAACTTTAGTAAAAAAAACCTGTGTACTGTATTCTTCAAATGGGCTTGAAAGGTTGGAGCGTTGTTAAGGGCTTACCTGGGCTTCATCGGGTAAAAACAGGCTTTTTTCAACAATTTTTTACTCAACAAAAAGAGTAAGGTTTCTTATTAAAATAAATCCTGAAATTTTTGAAAAAAAAAATAATTTTAAACTCACCCGTTGTGACGCCTTTTGGCAGACATTTAAAAAAAACTGAAATTTCATTGAAAATCGCGACATATTTTTCAAATAGTTGTAATCGAAAAAAATCGTTCAAGTCTTTAAGAGGGTTGAGTAGTTCTAGAGATCTTTTCTCAACCCACTTCAAAAACACAGTTTCGAGAAAAACGCATTTGAAGACAGTGCTCTTAGCTTGGGTAGCCTCGTGCGCACAAGTTCTCAAGGGTATATCTTCGAAACTATTGCTGGGATCAACTTGAAAATTTAGGACAATATTCTAGAGGTGCTGTAGAGTTTAATAGGACATTAAAACTAACGATTTTTGGAAACCAATAATCCCATGTAATATGTCAAATGTTCTGTAGTAGACTTATGGTGGGATAATACTCAAAAATGTAACCTTGAATCTTCCAGGTGTTTTTCTTATTGTCTTCCATTTACAAATACATACACAAAAACAAACAATTAATTACACATTTCTCTTTGTGACGCAGTTTTTATGAAAATTTCCTTTACTTTAGAAATTTCTCTGTTTATTGATACATCTGCGCCAACAGAGATTCCGCTCTTGGTGACACAGCCACATACCGCCTTTATTATTTACTTTATTATCATCACTTTTCCAGCTATTACAGCACTGCCGTGCAATCATCAAATGACCTAACTAATTCACACACAGTGTCATTGTGTGAAAATTATCTATTAAAGTCACCGCTGCCAAGCACCACTTCATTTTCATTTACATTTGATCGCGTGCAAAATGCGCACACAAACGCCACGCCATACAGACTGTTGTCTACTAGTACACTAACCTACAAACAAAATGCCTTTGCATTAATGCACTCATTTATATGTACATATGTATGGTTATGTGTGTGTTCGTATTTATACGGTAATTTATTTCCTTTTATTGCTGTGAGATAATCCAATATCTTCACACAATTCACTGGCATTAAATTAGCCTTCAAAAGTAGCTATGTGTGTGCGCGCGCTGTTGTGAGAGCATGTGCGGGTTGAGGGGGTGTGCTTGTTATCCGTATATTGCATTCTATCAACATTGGCATTGTACAGGTATTAGATGAAATCTCTTTTATGAGTCAATTTCGAGACGTCAATTTTCTTGGCGGTTAAATATGTAATTTGCACTGTAATTTCTTCGAAGCGCACATGAAGTAAGCGCCGGAAACGGTGGAGCATGAGGAAGTGTAAACATGTACGTACAAGTATTAAAAAAAGAAAAGTGGATTTTTCTGAATATTTCTGATATTAATTAAGGAAAGAGAGCATGATATAGACGGCGGGTAATGATAAATATTCACATACATCCATACATATGTACTTAGATACAACTACAGTGAGCTAAGATGTGGATTTATGTGGACTCCAGTTGAAGGTCACTTTCATGGAATTAATTTGGAGTAGATTTTTGTTAGAAATGTTGAGTATTCACGAGTTTGTTTGTTTTCTCTTAGGTATGTAACTAAATCTGTTTCTACTAGTCCCCACTTTTCCTTCTTTCGTTAATTCAATCAATTGCAATCTTTAAGAAATTAAAAAAACGATAGGCCGAAACTAATTCTCCCCTAAACTATTACTGAACCCACATTTTTTCCGAAAATATTTATTTGTTGAAAACTGTGGAAAACCTGTTATTTGAAGGAGAGACAAGTACCTATGTGCTACATTATTCAGTTTTTCATTTATAGTAAGTTATAGCGAAGCAAATGGATCTGGTGATGAATATCTTCTGTCATCCACTAAACTGTCATCGCAGTTGTGATCTGACTCCCACGTCACTGTTGACAGTCATAACTTCGAAGTCGTAGATAATTTCGGCTATCTTGGAACAAGCATTAACTCCTACAACAACTTCAGTTTCGAAATCCAACTCAGAATAACTCTTGGCCAAAAAGTGCTAATTCGGACCAAACTCGCAAGTCCAGCATTATTCCCGTCCAGCTATATGGTGTAGAAGCATGCACGATAACTACATCTGTTCAGTTGGCGTTATGAGTTTTCGAAAGAAAGATGCGGTGACAGATTTATGGTCCTTTGCACGTTGGCAACGGCGAATACCGTAGTCAATGGAGCTGAGCTTTTAGGAGACATGCGACGCCGAATGGATGAAAAAACTCCAGCTCTGAGAGTATTCGACTCAGGGCCCCTCATGTGAAGCAGAGGAAGACCTCCACAGTTGACAATGTTGGAAACACCAGGTGGATAAGGTCCTGGTTACAATTGGAATCTCCAATAGCGTGCTATTTAAATTTGGCTATAACCGCGTGAGCATTGTCTAGAACCTGAACTGATTTTAGAACCAGAAGAATCCATAAGAACCAGTGATACTCCGCGAGAAGCAGTAGGACTACAGGTGGACCAGTAAAGATTTGGGCGAACCATCCCGAAGAATAAGTAAGAACCAAGGGAAAACTAGTCAGAATTCGTAATAACCACTAAAAGCTAGCGATTACGGATGAACCAGTAAAATTTCGGGTGAGCCAATGAGAATCCGTAAAAACGAGTACGATGGAACCAGTGAAAATCTCGAGATACTGCTTAGGGATAGTACATTCAAATGGTATATCTACGCCTCAAAAACGGCGGAGAGAATTAGCGCAGGAGTCGCAGTACCACGCATCAAACTCTCCCTACCTATGGGAAGTTTTTAGAGCATATTCCAACCAGAGGTCTTTGCTATATGTTGTTGCGTAGAGGCAAACCTCCAACTCAACTATAGCAATGAACGTATAGTTAGTTGCACTCAACGACTGTCAAGCGGCACTAAAAGCGGTCGCTGCTTATATCACATCGCTATTGGTGCAGGGGTGTTTAGGACGGCTGAACAATCTACAAGATCGTTACCAAGTGCACTTTTTCTGAATGCCTGGTCACAAAGATATAGTCGGGAATGAAATTCGCAGCATCGTTAGTTCTGCTTTCTCCAGCCTGTACAAGGAAGCAAAGCAAATAAGCAAATGGGTATGGCAGTAAACAGCGGGGCAAGACAAAATATCTCCTGTCAACAAACAAACACTCGAGRCTTGGCTCCCGCGTCACTGTTGACAGTTATAACTTTCTGGCGCGCTGTTGTTAACTCGGCTATAATCGCGTAAGCGGTGTCTACGCCAGTAAAGAAGAAGAAGAAGTGAGGAGTTTTGGCAATAAAACAAAAGTTTAAATATGTATGTACATTAGGGTGATTCAAAAAAAAATTTTTTTCGTTTGGTACTCTGAAAAATAGGTTCCTAGACACCTCTAAGGAAGCCTCTCCAAGAATGAGTTCTTAGTTGTAATGGGAAGGTCCTCCTACTTACAATTTTCTATTTTTTCTTATTATCATATAGAAAATTTTATCTCCCAACTACTTGAAAAAATATCTTGTTCCTTAGATTTTGGAGGAAATTGAATGCTCTATAAAAAAAGGTTTCTACGATTTTTTCGTAAACCCAACCTTTTAAAAGATATTAACGCTTGAAGTTTGATTATTTTTGGGAAAATTTTTTAATTCTTATGAATTTTATAACTCAATGAAAAAAATCATTATGAATGATAAAGCTCATAGGTTTTTGGAGAGGCTTTCTGAGAGGTGCCTAGGAACCTATTTTTCAGAGTACCAAACGAAAAAAAACTTATTTTTATATTCACCCTAATATGCATTGATGTTTGACTATGAATATCTCGTAAACGCTTAACTTAATCGAAAAATCACACGAGACCATTTTTATAGAGCAGTAAATTTCCTGCAAAACTATGAGTTTAGTCATTCATTATGATTTTACTTCATTGAGTTATAAAATTCATAATAAATAAAAAACTTTCCCAAAAATAATCAAACTTCAACCGTTAATATCTTTTAAACGGTTGGGTTTACGAAAAAATCGTAGAGACCTTTTTGGTAAAGCATTCAGTTTCTACAAAATCTAAGGAACAAGATATTTTTTCAAGTAGTTGGGAGATATAAAATTTTTAATATGATAATAAGAAAAAATAGAAAATTGTAAGTAGGATGACCTTACCATTACAATTAAGAACTCATTCTTGGAGAGGCTTCTTTAGAGGGGTCTCGGAACCTATTTTTCAGAGTAATAAACGAAAAAATAATAATTTTTTTTGAATCACCCTAATGTACATATGTGCCTCAATAGCACCTAGCAATATATTGAAATTTATTAATATGGTCGAGCCAAGTGAGTCGGTGTGAGTTAGGAGAGGGCTCAATAGACCTTAGGTGGCGGTGCAATTCTCATTTATTTATCTAATCTAATATAATCAAACACATTTCATAAACTCTGAATCTGTCTGAATTTCTCGCACTACATCCATGCGTAATTATATCTATGCAGTATTCGTAACATTGCTTTGAGATCGTGTGAAGGTAAAATGTAATCAGACATTGCCGTAATAATCAACAGTTAGTTAGCTGTGAAGTCGAAGCGGAGCTTCGGTATGCAATAAGAACAAGTACATACTTATGTGCGTATATAATAAGTATGAGTAAATAAATAGACAATGGAGTTGCAATGACTCACACACATACAAACAAACAAAAATGTATAAATTATCAAATATATACATACATACATACATTTTATGGCGAGTAAGAAGGTGTTATTTAGTTTAAAATATATTTATATATTTTATGTATGTTTATATATGTACATAAATGTGTATATATATACATATGTAAGTATATGAATATRACGGGGTTTTCAATAAGAGCGCTACAAAGTACTTTAAATAAAACGGAAATAGTTTGGGATATCAATCAATTCTTAATTCCTGTGAAAGTACATTCAATGTCATCATGTCTGGACCTCGATGTGTTTTGCATGTCCATCACGGGCACACTTGCAGAAGACCAGACGTTGAATACAATTTTCGACGGTTTTCAAGCGTAAATCGACCGAAACTCTTACAATCCACGTTCGATAATCGTACGAAGTTCATCAATCGTCGCTGGCTTGTTGGCGCACACCATAGATGTAGCCCCACAGAAAATAGTCTAGCGTAGTCAAACCGCACGACAGAGGCGGCCAATTGATTGGGCCATTTCGTGAAATAACACGTTCACCGAGCTTCAATGGTTTTCGCTGTGCGGCTTATGTCGGGGTACTGTTGGAACCACATATTGTACAAGCCCATATCAGCCAATTCGGGCCAAAAATATGCGGTTATCATTGAGCGGTAGCGATTCTAATTCAAAGTAACGTGACGATACCCGCCCATGAAGCGCACCAAACCGCAATTTTGTCGGAATGTAGTGGTGTCTCATGGAGTACGTGTAGTTTACTGCCTGACCAATAACGCATATTTGTTTATTGACGAAGTCATTCCGCCAGAAATGAGCCTCGTTTCTGTAGATGATTTTTCAATGAAAATCCGGAATGCGGAAAAATTCAGTTCTTATGTCAATTTGATCTTGTAAGGCTGTAGGCCAAAATGTTTTGCCAAATTCGGCACAACGACGTCACCGACTTCTATGTCTCACTTCATTCATTCATTATGTCTCACTAGCACGGGAACATTTTGTACTGTGCCTGTGGATTCATAATTTTTCACTAGACGCTCAATTGTTCATTTGATAGCGCGATTATGACGACCATAAATATGACGTATTGAGGCTATTGACTCCGAATTTCGGTAGCAACATAAATTTGAATAATTTCGACTCGTTGTTGGATCGTGTACCTTTTCATGATGAAATGGCAAACCGTACTAAAGAGAAATGTAAAAAGAATTGSAAAAAAATACATAAATATATATATATATGTATATAACATTTATAATGTCGTCATTTGCTGTCACTATCGGTCTACTTTTGTAGCGTCCCAATTGAAAGACCCGTTAAATGTAATACATACATACATACATATAGTATATACTTAAATTCTAGGCTGTCTATAAGAGCTTTTACGTTTCAACTGTTTACAATATTATAGACCTACTTATATTAGTATTTATTTAGTGCCTTTAATCATTTATTATCTACATACATGTGTATGTAGACACACGCTCGTATTTACAATGCAAAAAGTAGAGCAAAATCGACTTGAACTTGAACCAAAAGGCAGTGAAGCTTAAACTTTACAGAGATACAATGGATTTTCGCAAGGCTCATTAATTATGCACATTTTTACATACATATGTATGTATGTAGGTATAATTTAGTAAATTAATATATGTATGTATGTATGTGTGTGCTTTTTATTTGCCGCAAAACACACATACAAATGCAAAACAAAGCGTCATTTGCATAAAAGGAGAATCCGATGCGCATTTTCTGACAGTGATTTTGTCTGTTTTTAACGGTAACGGTTTACAGCGTCGTACAATGCTATACAAATGCATTAGCGTGTGTGTTCGTAGGGGCTACGCATTTCATTGTCTTACCGTTATCACAGAGCGCGCTTGTTATTGTTGGTTTTATTTGTAGAAGCTGCTGCTGTTTTCACGGCTAATTTTAGAACAAGCACATGTGTATAAACATATATATATATATATATATATATATATATATCTGTCTCTTATACACATCTAGATGTGTATAAGAGACAGAATTTTAGAACAAGCACATGTGTATAAACATATATATATATATATATATA
This sequence comes from Bactrocera latifrons, assembly GCF_001853355.1. NCBI lineage: Eukaryota > Metazoa > Arthropoda > Insecta > Diptera > Tephritidae > Bactrocera > Bactrocera latifrons. Next base: position 17,862 of record NW_017534686.1, read on the forward strand.
TATATATACATATATGTACATACATACATACATATATAAAACCACGCACACACACACACACTCATATACATATTCATAATATATACAGCTGTATGAGAGTCAGCAAATAAACACTGCAGTGTCAAACAATAAAACGCTTATGGTTCAATATTCGCATTTTCATTTTTATTTTTCTCACAGCGGTGCTCGTCAAAACAAACACACGCCACATTGCAACAACACGCACTCGCGCTTAACACGCATTTCTAAGCAAATATAGCAAATTATTTATTAATACCAAGAATCGATAAAGCAAATGCCAATCATACCATCAAAGTGAACTCGCCGCCACCCTTCTCCCCCTCCTGCACTCTCTTTACTCCCCTCGCACAATATCAAAATAAGTCGCTCGCTAGTAATATTATACCTAATATATTCCTCGAATTAATCATCAAACGAGCACAATCGATTCCGCCTGCGCACTTGACCCCCACCAATGCGCCGTTAAGTAACGGACTTTTTTCTTGTGCTCCTCCAATTTCTTTGTGGAATCATCAACGCCACGGCTTGCTGACTTTCACGTGCATATTCCGGCGCAAAAATATTAGGATGGGGTCTGCTGCTTGGCACTTTCACTCAACTTAGTCGCGTCTCAGACTGTGATCCCACTGACGTGCCTGACCTATCTTGCGACGCATTAGCTGTGACTAGGCAACAGCTTAACGCATAAATTGTGCCATCGCACAGTGTGCGTCGAGCGCTTGCCGAGCGCGTCGTGGCTGGTGGTGGAAATCGGGGTGCGCGTCTTTCATGTTGACGCGCTGCTCGTTCTATTTTCACCGTGGCAATGCGCTGATAGCGTAGTAAATTTATTAGCCGTTAGAAATAAATATGAAATTCGCATTCATTTTACTGGGAATAAAGGAATAAGCAAAACAATATACAGAAAGTTATATGTAATATGTCTACAAAGATAGGTATGTATGTATGTATGTATATAATTATAAAAATGATGTAAGCTTAGGGTAAATTGACTTATGTTTTGTCACGCAAAGTTCCAAGTGAACTAATTTTTGAGGGCTTTGTCTGAATATCTGCATATGTCCAACACATGTATGGTATGAACTGGACTATGTCGCTATAGATAATATTGATAAAATGCTATGTATTGATATCTGAAAAACAACTAAGATTTCGCTGAAGTTACTGTCGTTTCGAGCTAATCGAAACCCTTTCATCATGTACCATGGCTTGAGAAGAACTGATAAGGAGCACGCATAAGCTTCTTTGTAAAATATGGTCGGACGAAAGCATGCCCAACGATTGGAATTTAAATGTGCTCTGCCCAATCTTCAAAAAAGGAGACCTCAAAATCTGCGCCAACTACCGTGGGATAAGCCTACTCAACATCGCATATAAGTTCCTATCGAGCGTATTGTGTGAAAGATTAAAGCCCACTGTCAACAAGCTGATTGGACCTTATCAGTGTTGCTTTAGACCTGGCAAATCAACAACCGACCAAATATTCATCATGCGCCAACTCCTGGAAAAGACCCGTGAAATTAGAATCGACACTCACCACCACTTCGTCGATTTCAAAGCTGCTTTCGACAGCACGAAAAGGAGCTGCCTTTACGAGGTTTCAGACAAGGCGACTTCCTATTCGAGCTGCAGAACTAAATAGAGAAGGTACAATCTTCTATAAGAGTGTACATTGGCCTTAACAACCGCGCCGTTAGTTCTGCTTTCTCCAGAATAGATAAGGCAAGCAACCGGGTCTGGTGGTGAATGAGAGCAAGACGAAATATCCTGTCATCAAACAAACAGTCGTCGCACTTGCGACTTGGCTCTCACGTCACTGTTGACAGTCATAACTTTGAAGTCGTWGATAATTTCGTCTATCTTGGAATCAGCGTAAACACCACTAATAATGTTGGCCTGGAAATCTTGCCAACAGGTGCTACTTCGAACACTGAGTAGGCAATTGAGAAGAAAAATCCTCTCTCGAGTAACAAAAACTAAACTCTATAAGTCACTCATAATTCCGGTCCTGCTATGTGGTGCAGAGGCTTGGACGATGACAACATCCGATGACTTGACGTTACGAGTTTTCGAGAGAAAGGCTCTGCGAAAGATTTATGGTTTTTTGCGCGTCAGCCGCGGCGAATATTGTATTGATGGAACGATGAGCTCTATGAGATATATGACGACATTGACATAGTTCAGCGTATTAAAAGACAGCGGCTACGCTGGCTATGTCATGTTGTCCGAATGTACGAAGACACTACAGCCTTGAAAGTATTCGACGCTGTACCCGCCGGGGGAAGCAGAGGAAGAGGAAAACCTCCACTCCGTTAGAAGGACCAGATGGAAAAGGATCTGGCTACGCTTGGAATATTCAATTGGGGCACGTAGCTAAAAGAACTTGTTAACTCGGCTATAATCGCGTAAGCGGTGTCTAAGCCAATAAAGGAGAAGAAGAGGAAGAGAGATGTTTGGAATCATTTATATGAGGAAGATGCCAAAATAAGCTCGATGTGTAGGCGCCTCATTAGCTAACACAATAAAACCTCACAAGCCGAATTTCCATTTACGTATCGAAGTTGGCTCACAACAAAACCATCGAAATTCTGAAGCGGACGGCTACTAGTGATAAAAAATTGGTAACTTACGCTAACGTCGAGCGAAAAAAGTCGTGAACGCAGTGCTGTGTGCTGAAACAAAAAAGGCAGAAATGACGTTTATTAAGGTATCGATCTGAAATTTTGCGCACGCCCAAAAACAACAACAAATTGCTCATTTGTGGAAATCGTTAATATCGAAAAATAAGATCAAAACCAAGCGTTTGTACTAAAAACTTTTTTATTTTACAAGATATATTCACGACATTTGGTTCGGATAATTGTTCAAGGCAACGCCACACTCTTCGCACATATCGTTCAGATCGGACCACTATAATATATAGCTGCCATACAAACTGATCGAACAAAATCCAATGCTTGTATGGAAAACTTGTTTATTTGATAAGGTACCTTCACAAGATTTGACATAGATGACTTTACAAAGTGTCGCTATAATCTCCCCATATATTTGTCAGATCGGACCACTACAGCATAGAGCTGTCATAGAAAGTTCAGAATGAAAATCGCGTTCATATATGAAATTTTTTTTTGTAGGCTTTCATAGCTTCGAAGCCGTCGTAGTTAACATTTTTTTTTTGTATTTATTAAAATATGCGCACAAATATAAAACGGCACACCCGGTACCTGCGCAATAATGTATTAAAACATGATTAATTCGCCATAAATGAGTTTCACATAACAAATTAGTCGACTGGAATGCGCTGACATTTATTTGATATCTAATTATAAATCATAAACGGCGATTAAATGCTTATGTGGACATAAATAACATAAAATGCGGTAAAATTTGCCAAACCCGTTTTTACTAAACGCACATTTCTCATTACATAGAAAATAAATAATAATTTGATTAAATGCCGAGCTCGTTAAGCTTTCTATTCAGCTATGCGCTAAAGCGCCACCAAACACCCCACCAAGCTGGATTGCATACATATAAGTTAACCCCCCGCAGCAGCTAATTAACGCAAAGCACAGCGAATGCAGCAAATATTACTCATACGCCCGCGTGTGCCGTAGAACAATTGGCCGACTAATTATTAGCAGCGTTGGCACGCACTTCCCGGCGCTTAAATGCAAAGCCGACTCGGTGAAATTGTGTAAATTTTAACAAAAATTCAATTAGAAGCAATGCAAGCGAAGGAAAACGCGAAAACAAAGTAAAAAACATAAAACGAATGTAACTGTTTCACTAGCATACACACAATAGAGCGCATTAATAGGGCCAGTGGCAATTGGCGATTGCACTCAGTCGCACATTTATAAACAAGTGATGGCGCGCAAACTTGAAAAGGCAAGCGCTTAGTTCATTTGTATGTATATGTATGTGTGTGAGTTTGTAATGGCATAGAACATGTGCTACATATAAGCGAGCTCACTTGATTCACTGCCACATATGTTGGATTGTTTTTCTGTATATAAGACGTAGATGTGTGTGTTAGGGTGTTCGTTATTTTGCAAGTTGATTTTCTTTTGGCAGGCGATCCTTGGAATTCCAGTTTTAACGACAAAATAGTCACATATTAAGTTTTCCACCACGTGTGTATTATCGTTATTCCGAATGCATATGCCTTCAATTTTGGAGATATTCACCTGAAACTTTGCACATGTTCTTTTCTTCGCAGAAAGCAGCTGATAAGTCGGAAACGCAACTGTCAGGCAACTATAGCATATAGCTGCCATACAAACGGACCGATCATACTCCAGTCCTTGTACAGAAAACCTTTTTCTTTTACAAAATATCCAGCCGAAATTCGACGTAGATCATTTTTCAAGATAGCGCTATAATATTCGAAGAAWRTATTCAGATCGGACAACTATAACATATAGCTGCCGTACGAACTGAACATTCAAAATCAAGTTCTTGTATGGAAAACTTTTTTTTGACAAGATTATTTTTATGAAACTTGACATGTACTATTTTCCAAGACAACGGTACAATATCCGAATAAATTGTTATGATCGGATAACTATAACATATAGCTGCCATACAAACGGACCGATCATACTCCAGTCCTTGTACAGAAAACCTTTTTCTTTTACAAAATATCCAGCCGAAATTCGACGTAGATCATTTTTCAAGATAGCGCTATAATATTCGAAGAAATTATTCAGATCGGACAACTATAACATATAGCTGCCGTACGAATTGAACATTCAAATCAAGTTCTTGTATGGAAATCTTTTTATTTAATAAGATATTTTTATGAAACTTGACATGCACTATTTTCCAAGATAACGGTACAATATCCGAATAAATTGTTATGATCGGATAACTATAACATATAGCTGCCATACAAACTGAACGATCAAAATCAAATTTTTCTATGTAAACTTTTTATTTCCTCAACATATCATACAACTTTGAAAATAAGAAATTCTAATACTAAGAAAAGCGGTTTACAAAATATGTTTAGCTAATTTTTTTCTAAAGACATTTCTTTAAAAGTTATACGCAATTAAATTTAAGCATCTAATGCACGAGCATTCATATAAACACCTTATAAATGCGATGTTGCTCATACGTCATGGTGTCTTACGTATCCTCTGTTAATGAATTACTGAAGCTCAGTGCATTTGCTCTATAAATTTAACTGCGTATAACTTTCAAAGGAATGATTTTATGAGAAAGAAACTTTTGTTTAGAATACAATTTTCGAACACCCTAGTATATACGTACGTACAAACATCTCTCCGCTTATGTCTATTAGCCAGCTAGAAAGCCAAAAAGAATGTGAGAAGAATGTGCCAACACATATAAAAACATATTTACGTATGTATCATTGTATGTATGTATTGTTGTATAATGCTTAATATAGACATATGTACGTACATATGTATGTATACACGTACGTCGGAATGTGTGCATGCTTGTTGAACTTTTCTAAAGAATTTATGGCGAATTGCAATTTGCACTCATTGTAATTGTCAATTGTTATTTTTGTTGTTGTAAGCTGTTTTTGTTGCAAAAACATATCAATTTGCAGGCGGAAAGCGCCGCGCCGGTCAGTTGGCCGCTCGCTATTCACGACAGCTGCTAAATTCAAGCATGCATGCGAAACTAAATGGATGAATGCACTTACTACATGCATACAACAATATGTGTGCGGGCTTTTATGTGTGTTTGTATGTGCATTTTAGTATCTACAATGTAATTAATTAATATGAAATCAATCAGTGAATTTTCCGCCAACCCACAGCAGCTGCCACTTGATTCAACGGGGGCTTTACACCACTTAAAATGTATACACTTAATGCTTATACACATACAAACGCTTGTAGCTATGTTTTAATAATTTATTAGCTACATTTAAGTATAACTGTCACATAAATTGAAGCATTTACATTTAAATTTGTACATATTTATCTTCAAATTCCCAGCTAAATTACGTAATCTGCTATTTGCTTCATTAATGGCGTCACATAAAGTGGTAGAGTAAACAATTGCAACTGAAGATTAAATAAACTCTTAATATAAATCAAGATCAAATTTGACCCGGACTGATCCACATACGCACGCAATCCGATGCGATAAATATTTGTCTCCGAAATTTACAGTATCTTTTTTTCAGGATGAACGGACTCGTAAGTTTCGATGTCAACACGACCTTCACTGAATGCTTTGTGCCACTCATCAAGTGTTCTGATTCCAAAAAGTGCTAATTATTGATCAATACGTAAGTTGCCTTTTTATTTCGGAATTTGGCAACCCTAGTGTTGTAATCTGGGAACTGACACTTTGATCGTAAAGTTTGACATTTTTGATGTTAGGCTCAGAACGTTTTGACATCCCATTCAATTTTTGGCGATGAAGCTTCATCACATTCAGTGTTTATCGATGATATGGCGAAATCAATCCAAGTCGCAGATCACTCCAAGCGGAATTTCATCAAAGTCATTCAAAATTAATCGTACTTCCAGAAACTATAGCTGCTGTGCGAAAACTTATTTTGTCATATCATCATTTGCCATATCGTGAGATAGAGACAACAACTATAGGCATTAGCGGGACCTCTAGAATACCCGATGAAGAACCAGTCCGCTGTAGGATGGCAGCCTGGCGAACCCCAAATATACACCGACGGATCAGTGGGTTAAATAAGAAGAGGAGCGGCCTTTTCTATAATGAGTAATAGGCAGACTACAATTAAGTCAGGATGAAATTTTTGACATAATAGAATGTGCAAAATAGGTGACTGCTGTATCCAGCATGTCCATAAACCTTGTAGTGGATAACCAAACGGCAGTTAAAGCAATAACTATACTTTCAGTGGCAATCTGGGTACCCAGTCTTATAGGAATGGAAGGAAACGAAAAGGCAGATGAGTTTGCTCGCTTGGTGCCAGCCAGGAACAAAATAAGCTCTCATAGACCAAGGTTTGTTTGAATTATTTGAATGTTATGATTGTAGAAGTAATCACAGGACACTGAATCTTTAGATAACATCTTCAGAAAATTGATAATATTGAATCGATGGAGTGTAGATCATGAGCGGAGGATGATAAGGCGATTTGATAATGCCCAGCCTTCGGTCAGTTGAGCTGAAATATATTTCACGGCTCCCAATACTCCTACTTAGGAGATATTAGAAAGCTGAGATGGAAAAAATCAGGCTATCACTGTAGAGATAATAACTGCATTCAAATTGAATATTCTGATTTTTTACCAGAAAATTATTTTGTTCTTTGTACACTTGAATTAAGTCTCATTTGGCCTATAAAACGGAACTGGCAAACATAACATATCTCCTATTCTCACAACATATTACAAGCAGAAATCGAGCTCCGAAGAAACAGAGTGATTTTTCTTTTCATAAGGTGTTAGATGGGTTTACGGCTTTCAAAAACTCGATTTCTTTATTATCTTACTAAACAAAACCTTTAAAATATTTTCCTAAATTTTCAAGCTGATCCGAGTAAAAATTTCGAAGATACAGTCCTGAGAACTTGTGCGCTCCATGCTAAAGCATCGTCTTTTAATGCGTTTTTTAGAAACTGTGTTGTTAAAGTCGGTTGGAAAGATTTATGGAGAACTCCTCAACCGTTCTTTATGAAATTTTACAAAGGTCTTTGAGATACAATACTTAAAGACTTGGAAGAAGGAGTTTTTTTCAATACAACTACTTGAGAAAACAAAATGTTGCAAAATTTTCATGTTTTTGTAAACTGTCTGCCAAAAATCCAATTTTAAGGTTTTTTCCTTCGTCCAAGTTTTACGCTAAGATTTTAATTAAAACTCTTTTTTTTCCTTTAAATAATCTTGTAAAGAGTTCACCCGTCAACGTAGGCGCATCTTTTTTTCTAGGGAATGGCGTCACAATGGCCAAGTTTAAAATATTTGTATACAAAAATTTCAGAGTTTCTTTGTTAATGTTTGTAACTATAAAAAATTTTAATAAAATATTGCATTTTTATATAAGAAAACAATTCTTGAGAAAGCGCTGTTTTTTACACATATAATCCCATAAATAAATTCCATAAGCTTCTAAAAAATTGTCCCCACAGTGTTATCAGGTCTTTTAGTGTAATTTTTAATCATATTAATTGGCAATATGTAAGGTTTATGGTAGTCTCTAGTATCAAATTTCTTTTTTCTGACGTTGGAAACATATTTCGAGCTAATATACGATAGATGTCCTTAGGCCCAATGATATCTAGATATGTTGACAATTAATGACAGTCCAAAAAATTTTAAGGTTTAAATCCAAATTAGAGATCTCATACTAAATGGTCTCATAACTCTATCAAATTTTTCTATGATGTATTCTTAGATAAAAATTTTAAAATTGTTTCGCGAAATGTAACGAAATTTTTTTTTTTTCTAGACATAAATCAACATTGAAATTTATTTATATGTTTAAATTTATTTATGACTTCATTCATAAAGTGCGCGGTTTATTTGTATTAAATGTATATTAAACATTGCACTTGACACTCTAAGCCTCGGTTCCATTTCGACCGCAAAACTTTAATTCCGCATCGCTCAACCGCAACCAGTTAATTGCTCGCCCAAAAACGAGTGCACTTCAATTAAAGCTTTTTTGTCGTCGCATATATGTAAGTATATTTCCAAAGCCATTATATTGCGCGCTACAACTTATTGACATTTTGCAAAAACAAATTAAAAACAAACAAAAGACATGCAACAATTGAAACGAAAAGACCCAAAAAAGCAACATTAATTCGAATTGCAAATATCAAATGGAATAATTGTAATTGAAATTGATTATATAAGCCCGGCGCATATCTCTTATCTTGACCGCCCCCACTGTCACCAACAACAGCAAACACTGGTCACCAATGCCCGTGCCGAGCGGCGGCACAAATACAAAGTTGCGGCATTATGAAAGAGTTACACACTTATATACATACAAACACTAGCAATTATATAATTGCCAAAACATTTTATTTGAATTAATTAATTTAATTTTACGCTGGCTTTTTAGTCAAAAGTTGTCACAAGCATATTTTATGACTAATAGCTGAAATAATTTTTATCATAATAAATGCCAAATAATACAAATATCAGCTTGTTTGTATGTGAGTACATGTGTAGCTTTCAAAAGGTGTGTTCTTTTGATTTAAGTTCAAATATTATGAACAGTTATTTTGTTAATTATGTAATAGGTAGTTAATTTTAACTAGACGAGTTCTTTGACGGCACCTAGTTGCCCACAGATGGACTCGGTAGGCTTAAATGAAGCGCTTTTCCAACTATTGCACTCAGAATTCTACTTAACACTTTAATCAGCTTAACGAATTTGTTGCAAATTTAAATTGCTTTGTCGTTCCGCAAGGATTTAACGTTCCAGGTTTTCTAAACTGTCCAAATGAGATCTTTCCTGGATCGACCTTTTAACCCAATCTAACCATTTACTAAAGGAAAAACAGGAGAATTGAACAATTGATTAACCCTTGACTCAAACGAAAAGGTTTGTAGAAGCAACAATATACCAAAATACTATGTTATACTACATACGGCTGGAAATCCTTTTTGATCACTTCCAACAAACATTTCATACTTCAGCTGTTTGAATTTTAACTCCAGGGTACCACTGACTAAAACTTTCATCAACTTTGGGCCTTTATGAAGTATTTTTCTTAAAAAAAACTCTGTGCAGAATCGTGTTTGGCATTTCAGGCAAGACTTACACCTGAACAATGTTTTCAAATCGTTCAACTTGATTAAGAAAAGTATTTCGCACACTTCGCCCTACTTATGGTTAACATAATCGGCTAAATGAGAATACTATTCGCAATACCATCACCCATCTTGAGATCTTTTAATGGCTAATGGTTAATATTGGGTCGAATAAACCACGTCCAACACGCAGGGAACAAAAAATAGCAGCAACTCGGAATGATGTATGGAACGACTTGGCGCATTTTGCGCAGAGATCTGCAAAAGAAAGATCAAAAAAAGAGCTTGTACAAGAAGTGAAACTGCTCGTCCTTCCAAAGCGAAATCGAACCGACGTTTTTGAACCAAATTTTTTATAGCAATGAGGCCCATTTCTACCTCAATGATATGTATGAAGATATTCAAGAGCTGCCATTTCATCTAGAAAAAATAACGGTTTGGTGTAGCTTGGAGGCTGGCAGAATCATCGGTCCATATTTCTTCAAAAATGTCGAAATGCTCGAACAAAATCCATGCCACGTATATGTATAGATCTGACAGTTCTCAATTTTATGTCAATGTTGTTCAATGAGCACTCACAGATGGTTCTATTATTAAATGTAAGCGCACACCCTGCGAGGAAATTCAGTTAGATCGAATGTTTATTGATTTCACTAATGAATTCTAATCTATGAATTGAGCTAAAATACTATTAATTTTTTATAAATATTTCAACTCAAGTTCCTAATTGCCTAGCAGACCAAAGTAGCAAGGGGTATTTTTGAAACTATTTTGTGCTAAATTTGTTCACAACAACGAAGTTTGGATCGAGTACGCCTCAATTTTTAAGAAAAAGGTGAAAACTTTTATAGAAAACTCTCTTTCGCGAAAAAATTTTACGGTCCTAAACTCGATTCAACAAATTCGAATTGATAGATCACAACTGTTTGTTGTGAGAACAGAGTACTGAATTTTTGAATTATTAGCTTGCGACGTTCTCAGCTAACAGTGTATGGATTTCAGTCATCGTCTTTTAACACTGATTAACAATTCTTCTATTTTGTGCTAAAGCTCCCTGATTTTTCACCTGTTAGGAAGTGGACATTTTTTTTTTTTTGACTAAATTTTTCCGACAGCGTGAGCATTCAAATAATAAACACATAAAAATGTACAATTACTATATGTGAGGAAGTTGAATGTGTGAGCATTTCGTCAGTGTGACAAGCGATACATCAAAGCGCTCTCGACCATTCGTCAACTGCGGCACGTCAATATATTATTTAAGAGCACATTTTAACATCATTCATACTCAATTTAAATTCTCATGATTTTTTTTTTTTTTTTTTTTTTTGTTTTGGATTACTTTTCATTTTTTGTTTTTACTTTTGCTGCATAATGTCTCAATTGATTTGCTATTTTGGCAAGTATAACCCACGAAAATTTTTGAGTATAGAAAAGCACATTGGAATTTGCTGGCGACGAATATACGCGTTAAGCAACGAACAAATAAGTTTACTTCAGCAATTATGATTGATTTGAATTCGATTTAAATATTAAACAAAATTATAATGAATTCTGCAGTAGAACTACACTAAAACGGTATAACCGAATTTTTTGAAATTTCTCGTACAGCTTAGGCGATGTTTACAATCTACATAAGAAAGCTTTTAGCTGAGACCATTACAACAAAAATGTACTTGATTTTTTTCATACAACAGTTTGTTGAAAGTTGCATATGAAGCGTGATCCATTTCTAGGCTTTTTCAGATGGTCCATCTATTGAAACCCAATTTTCGATGTCTCGTTCGAGTATTTCGAACGGTAAATAGCAACACGTGTGATGTTTTGCTTCAAGGCCTGAATCGAAGCAGGATTGTCCGCATAGACTTCAGACTTTACATATCCCCACCCTCACCGAAGTGTTCTCGCCGTCTTGTTGAAACCAAATGTCGACGAGATCACGAGCTTCAATTTAAGCCATCAAATAGTCGTCAATAGCCATTTTGACTGTTACGTTCTCACCGGATCATTTTCGAAGATATATGCCTCGTTGATTGCACTGTTTTTACTGGATGAAAACGCAGGCCTTGAATCTCTTTTGGTTACTCTTCGCCACAAATGGGTAAATTTTGCTTGCTTCCATACCCATCGATTCGGAAATAGGCCTCATCCCAGAACAAAATAACCCGCAGAGGAAACAAAGGAAGAGGAAAAAATCCACTCCGTTGGAGAGATCAGGTGGAGAAGGACCTGGCTGCACTCGGTGTCAAGAATTGGCGCCAAATTGCTAAAAGAAAAAACGGTTGAATCGCTGTTGTTAACTGCGTAAGCGGTGTCTACACGATTAAAGAAGAAGATTATTTCCACTGGGGATATATTAAATAAAAGGCTTACGCCAAACAAACAGCAACGCTCGAGGAGCTCGAAGACAACATTCAGCGCACTATAGCCGGAAATCCGGTATTGGATATGGTATTTAAGAAACGATTAGTTTAGGTAATATGATAATAAATATCAGTTAAGTATTTTGGGTTGCTTCTTGAAGTTGGAATAAATCCCCATATAACGAGAACATGACAGGAATTCATCACAAACGATCTCAATGAGATCGTCTACATTTCTGTAAAAGAACAAACTATGTTAATATAACCGCTCTCAGTGGATAAACAATCAATAAAGCTGTGCTGTACCGATTTTACTTCGCCATTTTCAAGAGATTTTGGAAAGTAGCTCTTCGTAAGGTTAAAAATTGCATGAATTGCATTTATAGAGTATGACCTTGAAGCTAAATTAATGTTCATCACCAAGCTAAAGTGTACACATACCGTTGAAAATAAAAAAAAATAGAGTTTACCGACGACCGCTGAAAAAACTCGAATGCAGTAAGGACAGAATTCTGTATTCTGTCAAACTCATGACAGAACTGTGTCAAACGCTTCCGCACAATCTCGAATATGATGAAGAGCTCATCATTATGTACATTTGTGTATATACATATATGTATACCACATACCACTTTTATATACAAACAAATATATACGAGTATACAAAATTTTAATGGTTAGCACATATGACTGCCGTCTTGAGATAATTTTAATGCCATCGCTATGTCTCGATTTCTACATGTGTAATATAATTAAATTATTTTATGTATGTAGACATAATGACTCATTTGTTTTTGATTTCTCTTACATTCGTTCGAGAGTCTGCACTGCAATTGCATTGCTTGCCAACGACTGAGACTCCTCTGCAATCATTGCCAAGGCGGAACCTCGAACTTGTGCGCGCTGCCTGCTACATATAAATAAATCTGTGGGTATATATAAGTGAGCAGGCAATGTCACAACAGTTGCAAGCTATTTAACAACAACAATAAGAACACACACGGTGGCAATGGCAGCAGTAGCTTGCAACCAACGCGATTTCTAAGTTTTGCCAACAACTGTTGGGGTCTGTCGACTTTTGTGTTGTCTGTTGCAATTGGCTGGTTAGCGCCTAATATGACCGCATGCCAGATCACCCTGGTACATAGTTTGGCAGATCTATAATTGCAATGCTCATTTCGATTTAGGAGTGTATGAATAATAATATGCAACTTTTTAGATTTTGAGTTTTGGATGCTATTGCGTTTCTTCTTCTTCTTTACCAGCGTAGACACCGCTTACGCGATTATAGCCGAGTTAACAACAGCGCACCAGTCGTTTCTTCTCATAAGTCTTTCGCAGAACCTTTCTCTCGAAAACTCGCAACATCGACTCATCACTTGTTGTCATCGTCCAAGCCTCTGCACCATATAGCAGGACATGAATATTGAGTGACTTATCGAGTTCGGTTTTTGTTCGTCGAGAGAGGATTTACTTCTCAATTGCCTACGCAGTCCGAAGTAGCACCTGTTGGCAAGAGTTCTTTTTCATTGGGTGCGCTTTTTTACGTGGCCGGTCCCAAACCCAACGCACAACCCTGCAGAGGGGATGCTTCCCCTTCTCACTTTAGCTCGCCTTCAATCAGATGTTCTAAGGATACTTGTTCAAATACCGGAAGTTGTGCGCTGCTTAAGCCATATGTAAAAGAATCATTTCTGGCCACTCCCAAGTGAATGGCGATCAGAGCACTTTCCTTACTTCCGTGAACTTCTACAATTGACTCCATCCTCAGCTAACGGCGCCTAAAAAGGAACAGAGAAGAGAAACAAGAGCATCTAAATAGGGCAGCAGCGATGGCAAACCTCATCCAAAGGGTGCTGGACTCACAGACTTATTCAAGTAATCCAAAAAACTGAGGCATTTAAAACAGATTGGGCGTCCAACAGTCCGCATAATAGAAGAGACTTAAAATAGAAGTAATACTAACTCATTGGATTTGGTAAAACACCTGCCTCCTTAGTTGGAGACTTGGCAGCCGTAGAAGATATCCCGTCTCAGTCTCAGTCTCATTCTATTTTCCTCACTTTCTGAAGATTGGATTAACGAACATTACAATGTTACTACGCTCCCTTTTGTATAAAAGTTGAAGCTTTTTGGTCACACTTCCACAATGTTATTTTGTCGTGTTGCCCTGTGTTGCTAAAGTTTCAAGACCAAGAAGAGTTTCTCTGGAACTCTTTGAAGAGGCTAAATGTTCTAAGACACCGTTGTTAAATAGTGTTCCTGGCTGCTATCAAGTAGGCCAAACCATCTCATTGTGACATTCTTCTTCTTTATTAGCATAGTCATCGCTTTCGGGGTTATAGTCGAGTTAACAGTGCGCCTGTCGTTTCTTCTTTTTGCAGTTTGACACCAATTCGAGATACCAAATGCAGTCAGGTCATTCTCCACCTGATTTCTCCAATAGAGTATAGGTCTTCCTCTTCTTCTGCTTCATCAAATACTTTCAGAGCTGTAGTGTTTCCATCCATGCGGACGACATGACCTAGCCAGCGTAGCTGTCTCTTAATTTGCTAAACTATCTCAATGGCGTCGTATATCTTGTAAAGCTCTCATTCCGGTATAAATCTTCCGCAGAATCTTTCGCTCGAAAACTGGTAACGTAGGGAGTAACTGATAGAGTGTGGTCCATTACGAGAGGACTTTTATTATGACATTAATCGTAGATATATTGCAATGATGCTTCAAAGATTCAAGAGTATTCAGAACACCTGTATACCCAGAAGATAAATTGTTTAACGGAGCGTCAAGAAGATGCTTATGTATGAAACTTTAAAGTTTTATAGGAAATATTCACACTCAGCCCAATACAAACACTTTCGATAATAGTTTATCAGTGCAGTGGGACGTAAATTTTTAAAGAGGGTAATTAATAAAATAATGGAGTATCGTTTTTTGGCTTCTCGAATATAGCGAACAAGAGAAAAAGTTCCCTTATCTTGTAGTCTTAGAGACCTTTACTAAAAAATACTTCGGTCCTCATGTGACCTTTATGATATCGAGAAATTAAACCTGAAGGTGTAACATAAGTGAACAATTAATCTTGTGGCTAAAAAGTTGGAATTCATATCTTACACATTTATAGTTTACATTTGCTCGTCAGCTCATGTCTGACGATGACAGTAATGATTTTTACTCTCTAATCTCAAAATGGAAAGTTCCAATCGTTGTAACAACGTTATACCTCTATGATTGGCAATATTATAAGCACATGCCAAGTAAAGATTACAGCTACTGACTTTTCGATGAGGTCATTCAACCATATTGTAAGGGTCGCGTTATCAGTTTTTTTTTTGTTTTAAACGCAAAACAGTTAAAGTGATGAGCAATCATTTTTTATAAATAAACTAAAAAAAAATAGTTAGTTTAAGTGTTTGCAAACACAAAAGTTCTCTGCTGATAATTAGCATTCTTTTAAGAATATTATTTTACATGGTAATTTAGTAAAATTAAAATTAAGTATTTCCATGTAAAGCTCTAGTTAACACACAGCATTATTGATCTGAGGTTCTTAGTGACCTTCAGTTTTGTAAATCATTTCATACTTACAGTTTATTACTTTACATATGTGTATAATTCTCAGTAATAAACTCGTAATAATTATGAAGTTGCTGACAGCAACGCTCAAGAATGCAACGCTAACGGTTGTCAGCTGTTGAAAGGCCAAAGCCGGCAAATAGTGAGTGGAAAGAATCGACACCAACACGCATTCAATTAGTCGAAATAAATCATAACAATCAGTTGAATGGAATTGAATTGAATTGAACTGAATTAAAATGAACTGAACTTCAATAAAGAAAACAAGGGTGGTGTATGAAGGGGCTTTGGGGGGTTAAGTGAAAGAATTGCACTAACAAAAATTCAAAATTAAAATTAAAAGTTTCGCAGATGACGTTAGTCCTAAACTTCAAAAGACGCGTGTATAAATTTGACAGCTCTCAGATCATTAGTCTGCGAATTTTATCATTTTGGATTAAACAGCGCGATCTCCTTTGGTCTTTTTGACCAAAAACAACGACGAGTTCATGATTCAGAGCACGGTTTAGAGATGTTCAAGCGTAATGAATCCAAATTTTGAGTCGATATTTGACGATGGATGCACCATGGAGTGAATATCCGCTCCAAAAGGAAGAAAAAAGGAAAAATCAGCTGTCGTCTGTATTTTAAGATGCTCATAGAATAATTTTTATAGAGTACATTGAAAAGGAAGCACCATCAACAGTGAATATTACACATTTGAAGAAAAAGAAAGAACTGTTTCACCAAAACATATGAACCGTGCCACAAGTCTGTGAAAACGATGGCAAAAATACATGAATTGGGGTTCGAATTGTCTTCGCATCTACTCCATTCTCCAGATCTGGCCCCTAGCGAATATTTGCTGTTCACAGATCACCAAAAATTGCTCGCTGAGAGAACTGAAGATGATCGCTGAAACTGAGACCTACATCTTTAGATGTAAAATGCTATTGAAAAATTGGGGAGTCATTATAATCAGTGTGTTACCCTTGAAGTTAACTATGTTAGACTAAAACAAAAAACAATTTCGTCAAAAAACTTTGTTTACTATGGTAGGCCGGGGACTTTTCAATTGAAATGTTATACCTGTAAGGCCAGTTTACGAAATATGATGACTTTGGTGGTCGAGCGGCTTCAGTTCTTGCGTTAATTTGATCTTGTAAGGATGTAGGCCAAGATAGTTCTACAAAATTCGTCACAACGACTTCACAGAGTTGTTCAATGCTTGAGAACGTCGTGTGAGAGACTGATTTGGGACTTCCCCAATTGATTTATTATTTATATAATTTTATAATTAAAGTCTTAGTACCCTTCTTAGTTCTACGCCTTTACTTGAAGCGAAATTTTATTAAAAAAATGGACTTAAATTGTTATGCGTGCATATTAATTGTTGAATGAAAATAAAATATGGTGTAAAAATGTATATGTGCCAATAAAACGAATCGTAATTGATTAACTAAACAAATTTCCTTTTCCATTTCATAGTTTTTACCAGATTTCATAGTTTTCTCTATAGCCTCAGTCACTAGCCTTCGGTTGCTTAAGTAGTTATTAGAAAAATACGCGCATCAATCAGTTGTTGAAAATTACTTTATGTTTTCTAAAAAAAAAATATTTATTTCACTAAAATGTTTATTTCAAATTTACCGCTAGAAATCTTCATTCAAATAATACGAAGAGCCAATAAAAATGTTTGGAAACATCGAAAGCAAATAAAATTGTAATAATAAACAACTCTCGAGTAGACTTCCTGTAATAATTACAGAATGTGTAAGTACTTATTGAGAAACCCCGCGGCGCACTCGCCTTGAAAATTCAGTCAGTCATTGCATGAGTTGAAGGGCGTTAAAGATGTCACTACCCACAACTACACCGCAGAAATAAAAGGGCACATTTGTACGCCTATGTAAACAGTCCGAGTCAAGAAAAAAAAAAAAACTAAATGAAAAACTAACATCCGCACAGACACTTTTAGACCTTTCCTTGCCGCAACGCCCTTCGCTTGTACGCCCACTCTAATCCCATTTCAATTATGTTCGCCGACTGTTGATGGATGGATGGATAGACATATGAATGGATAGGTGGATGAATGTATTCGTTTAGCGCGGATTGTCGGTCTGTATTTACCTTACCCAAAAAGTATAGCAGAGGTAAATTAATATAACGGAACTAGTTATTATGAAAACAGTTCTGGCACACAGATGGTGATCGTTTTGAATAATTTAGATTCAGAATCTAGATCACTGACAAAAAACAACTACTCGGATTAACGATAAACTGATTCGACAATGGCGCTATGCATCCTTTTGCAAAGAAACTTTAACCAAGAAGATGTCTTTTTGTAGACAAATTTTTAACAAAATTTTTAACAAAATTTGGAGAGTTTGTCGGTGACTCAGATGTTGAACGCCGTCTCATGATCGAAGACAGCATTTCAACATTTCCTGCACTAGTATGGTTCATTTCGAAGAAAGTTTCTACATTTTCCGTCCCAATATCGCTGCTTTATTCAGGCCTTAGAATGACTGGACTGGAAATGGGTAAGCATCTGTTCTGACGAAGCTAATTTTCAATGCGGAAAATCCGATTATTGGATTCGGATTGGGTTTGATCGGTTTGGACAGAAAAGTACCATAGAGGATTCACACATGACTTTTATAAAAGAATTTTAGACATCTTCCAAGCTCTAAAGGGATGTCCTCCTGAGTCGAATTTGGTACTCGATTTTTTAAATGTCAATTTAAATTGACATCAAAGCTAGGCTTTAGGCTTAGGCAAATATAATTTTATTGCACTTGTCGTAATAACGATTACTATGCAGACAATGCGTTGTGTCGATTGGGCTAATTTTGCAACTCACAAAACTAGAAATCTAAATATGAAATCACTATTTTTCATAGACTATAAGACTGAGGCCATTTAATTAAAACAAAAATCTCAATTTTTGAACTTATACCCTTAATAAGGTCAGTTCGAATATCACGGACTCTGTTGAGCTTACAAAAATCGCGAGGAATTTCATTACCTCGATAAAGATAATATCTTTGTTGGTATCATTCGTTTTACCACAGAGACTTTCCGCATTCAAAAGCATTTCAATTAGTTCGCAAATCTACAGTTATCTACACATCCTCATAAATAAGAAGTGACAGCTGAAGGTGCCACATTTGACCAGTTGACCGACCGCCAGTGTCAGGGCCAAGTTCACCACGCACAAGCGACCGCCACATATCAACCCATCAGCTCCATAATGCACAGCCTTCACCCATCCAGCCAACGACTTGCAGTACCTTCACCCGCTGAACGCTTTGTCTCCATACGGAGTCATGCATGTGGCAAACGAAAAATTCTATCTCCAAAGAATAATAGAAGTAAACAAACATTGAAAAATCTCAACGGATTGAGGTTTCGTGTATGCGGTTGTGCAAGAGTGGCGAGTTGCTTATGGTCTGGGCATTTCTGATTGCAATGTGCCGTGAAAAATCTTTAAGGCTAAATATTGAGGAAAAATCGCTTAAAATATATATATTGCCTTGTGCTGTCGTTGAGTAGCTATTGGCAAAAGCTGAGATCTCTCACCGAAAGTTGTCTTCTGGCTCTACGACACCATAGTTATCCACATTATATTCTATGGAGACTTTATGGGGTCGAAGGTTCTGGAAAAGACCACCCTTGCAAAGAAACTCGAGAGCATTTAACGAGTGGCGCTCATCAGTATGTGTGGAGCACTAAGGTCTACTCCAACTACGGCTCTGAACGGCATCTTGCACATATTGAACGTAGACATCGTCGGAAGGTGTATGGCTCCGAAAGTTACTATCGGACTCAGAGAATCTGAGTTCCTAGAAGAATACGTGTGCGAACACTCGGCAATTCTCACACACTTTAACTTCACATCGGGCCATTTTTATAATGAAGTCACTAAACCGAACTCCGACGGCTCCTTTTCTGCCCATAGAGCAGCAAGGGAGTTGTGGGTGGGAAGAAGCGGTTGGAGGAGACGGGCATTGAGCTTCTTTATGGATGAGTCAGAGCATGGGAGAAGGTTAGTGGACGGATTTACTGTTAGGTGCTCTCTACCACCTACAGCTTCGGACCTTCTGACTATTGCAGTGTCTTCCAGACTGAGCCAGGCGGCCTCCTTGAGAGAAGTGGCCATCCGCTCAGGCAGCAGAGCGGCGATACTAGCCTTGAACTCATTAACGAACTGGTTATAATAAATCAAAATTTTATGTCATTTACACCCAGACAATTATTGTTTACTTGACTGCCCGTGCGCTGCCGAAATTTAATATATATAGCATGCCGAGCTAAATTAGTTTCTGCGCTAAAGTTATGAAATAAATATTAAATCTTCGACACTGACAAGTTCTGTGATTGGCAGAATATGTTTTAGTTATTTTTAGACATTCAATTACTTAGTGGGGCATTAGCGGCATACAAATGAGCGGTAATGTGACTCACAGAAATTCGAGCAGCGGACCCAGGTGTACATAAGGGTGGTGCTAAAAGGTCACGGTATTATGTAGCTTTCTGAAATTTGTACAAGTGCTTAGAAAATTAACTTATCGCTAGACTAAAATTAATAGTTTAATTATAACCAATTATAGTTTAACAGAGACCTACAGAAGGCAAAAATGTTTTTATTTTCTCCGAACTCTAGATTCGCTTATCTCAAAAAGGAAGCCTTAACGTTTTCATTCGCCTTGTACAGCCAATCGAACACCAATTTTAAGAAGTAATCTTCAACAGTCTCAATGTAAGTTCGAAGCCCGAAACAAAGGAGCAATCTCAAATTGAAAACTACTACTATAAATTTACTCTTTGAAAGGTTAGATGAGTGATTTCAATTACTTTCGAAATCAAACAATTTTTGGGACAGCGTGGACTGATCCAAAGACCCACTCCTATTTATTTTTCGAACAGTAGGTTGCACAAGCTGTGAACAATAAAAAAATATTTTGGGTATTCACAACCTGTCTTAAATCGTAAAGTCGTAAAATTTTAAATTTTTACACTTGTTTAAAAAAAAATTGTTGTTGGATTACATACAAAAATGAGTTTACACATTTACAATTCTCAATAATATGTTTTTGAATTGTTATAACTTATAACTTTAAGAGACATGTGAAAACCCTAATTTTTATTTAAACAAGTGCAAAAATTTTAAACACATATTTCGAAAACTTGCTGTTTTTAAAGCCAAACTTTATGTATCTCGAAAGGAATAACAGATCAATTGAAAAGTCATCGCCTTACACGATTTGTCTTTTGCTTCAAGATAGGCCTCAGTTTCGGTGATCCCTTTTTTATTCGACTAAAATCTTTCCATAGCGCACTCTTTTGAGATCACAGAACTAAAACACAGATGCCATAAACAGCAACTCCCCGTTGCTTTCGATTGAAAGTGAGTTGACGCGGCACCTACTTTGTATATAGACCTTTCTTATAAGGAAATATTCGTGAACGATATGATATACACGTTCAGTTGATATCTTTGAAGTGTCTTCTATCTCGAACAACTTCACTTTACGGTTATCCAAATTATTTTGTGGACTGTTTTGATATTTTTCTCGGTAACAATCGCTCTTTGGTGACCGCTACCTTCAGCGTAATCAGTGCTCATTTCACGGCGTTTAAACTGAACATACCAACCTTTGATGATTGATTTTCTGGGGCGGTGTCCAGCCAATCATTATCAAGCAAAATTTTTGCTTCAACTGTAGTTTTTCACTTCAAAAAGCAATAATTTATCAATACGCTAAATTTGTATTATGCAATTTTTTCACAATAACAGAAGTTATCTCACTCAAAATTATATAATTCAATAACTAATGATCTGACAGCTGTCAAATTTGTACACGCGCCTTTTAAAGGTTAGGGCTAACTAAAACTCATATGCATTTAATTGTAGTCGCAGCATCTAGGTATCAGAATAGAGTATTTTCACTTCCTCTGTTATGTTTAATAGTAAATATTAGTATCTCTAACTTAAATACGGATATGTAAATTAATGTCATTTATATTCGAAATTTTTCGGTCAACCCTTATATGTATGTACAATATTTAAGTTCATAAGTAATTAGTTTAAATTTTTGCGCATATTTTGTATTTCAGACGTACATATGTAACAGGACACTTAGCCACTATAGCGATAAAGGTGAAGTAAGTAACAACTCGAAATTATTTTCAAGACCCTTGCTTACATGTGTTTTACAAGTACATATTTTTATGCTATTGCAATGTACCTATATTCGTGTATGCTATATCAAATTTGATATAAATAAAAATATGTGATACCATTTCGAAAAACGTAAGCATATTTATATGTACATTCCCGTATACATATGTATCATATGTTAGGAGGTTTCAGATTTAAACCAGAGCAATGCCCGTTTATTGAAATGCATCACATACATACATATGTATATGTAAGTACATATATATATCATATAGATATAATATATGTCAATACTCCGAAGGTATTATAAAACTTGCTGTATTTGTTCATTTTTCTTGATAACTGATATTTTGAGTTTTGAAATTGTTAGAAAATGCGACTTCACTAATTTTGCTAAATCTGATCCTCAAAGTTACCAGCTATGTTTCTCAAAAATAATATATATCCCTTTATAATATATTTCCCTTTTCATTTACATAACTAAAATAAATCATTACACCAGCACTTATTCATGTTTGATATCAGAAAATAGTTGCAAAATTCAGGTGCTGGAAAATTTTTGAATCCTTTGGATTGGCTAGGCTTATTAATGTCGTTCAAAATCACTTAGAGCTGTTTTCACAAAGTCTGGTTGGCAACCACCTGCAGTTCTGGTTAACTCAACATCTTCTTACGGTAGGGAACCAATTTATTTAAACAAATCTTAACTGGCAGATGACCGCTTATCAGACATTGAGAAAACAACCCTTAGACTATTTATTTGCTAAACCCGTGCAGAATATTTTGGAAAAGTGGAAAAAATTATATTAGATTGAAACCCATGGAAGAGGTAGATAAAATAACATAAAGGTAAGAAAACAATGTATGGTCGATCTGAAGTCTGAAAGAGAAGGTGTTTGAGTTGTTATGAGTGCTTTACTCGGTTTCGGGTTTATCGTATATTACAATGGAAAAATTTAGTTAATATAAAATAATAATAAAAACTTTTATTTTCTGCGAAAACTAGTCACAGTAATACAAGATTTGTCCAGAAAGAAATAGGACTGCGTCGATTTAACAAAATATTGAACCAATCGTTACAATTCTTTAAACACTCTCCAATTAAGCACATTTTGCGTCGATGCAGCGCTGCCAGCGCAATTTCCAAGCATTGAAGGCGTCACGGAAGGCATTCTCCGGAATAACCTTGAGAGCCAAGATGCATGCTGCTTGGGTTGCTGCCCTTTCATCGGCCTTTTCAGGCAAACAAACAAAATAGTCCGGGGGGGCCACATATGGGCAATAGGACGGCTGTGGAAGCATTGTGATGTCGGCCTTGGTTAGTTGGTTAGGTAACTGACTTCTTGGCACACACACTCGCCGTAATTCCTGATCGTCAGTGCGCACTTTTGGGACCATCTCCGCGCACAACTTGCGCATGTTCAAGTGCTTCTCTGTTCGAACGCTGCATTTTCGGCTTGGCACACTCACAGAAACACGTCGCGCGAAAATAGATGTCCTGACCCTCCAAGTTCTCGGAGACAACTGACCAGCCGCTCGTTCGTTAGCTAGGAATTCGAGGTACAGTCGAGGCGGAAGTAAATCCATCCTATTACTTTCCGAACAAACCCTGTATATATTAAAAAAAAAATTATAATACAAAATCTTTTAAAAATGCAGATCATTTAATGTGAGAAATTTCAATTGAAAATTACGGTCCTCTTATCGATATTGAGTCAAAATAAGGTGGTATATATCTGAACTTCACAAAATTAAAACATTTTTGGGACATAAAAATGTAATTTATAGCAAATTTCGTAAAAAAAAAATAAATTCTTTGTAAAAAAATGAAAGTAAAAAACCAAAAACTTAGTAATTTTAATTTTTCGCCTAAATAAATTCATAATTAATGTGAAGGAGGTATTAATCAAAATTGTAGATATTTTCATAACCTAACTTTGCTGTACACCTTTTTGCCATAAGATTTGTAATAACAAATCGTTTTTAACTCTGAAAAATTCAACAACGCTCCTCCTTTTCCACATCACAGATCGCCCATAAACCATTTTTCCTTTTTTTTTTTTTGTTATTATATCTTCCTCATCCATGGTTTTCAACATATTATAACCTTGGTAGAAAATAACTGATTTACATGCCTGCTACGATTTGTCATACCCAAACGAATATGGCTGATAATCACACCCAGGCTAGTTATTAAATGAGCTAATATTCATTACAATTAAGTATGTATACATCGCTTTATTTAAAAATATTATAAATATGCCAAAGTATGGCCAAATTACAACACGCTTCAACATAAAGTATTTAAAAGCTTTTTAAACGGCTTGTTTTATCAAAACTTGCGGTGATTAGGTTGTACTACACTTGTATATAACTATTTACTTCGTTTCAGTACTCACACTTTTGGGGTATCCACACGGATGACTTCATCACAAATGAATGCAAATTATTTATGAAAAAATTATGTTCATATACATTGTCTGAGCATTACGTGGCGCTGAAAATATTTATTATAAATAATTCAGCAATTAGTTAGGTATGAAAATATATATATCGTGATAATTTTTTTAAGCATGATTTTCCGAAATAGACGATACATTATCACCACATCGTTTGTAAGCTGTAATTATATGATTATATATAGAAGGTGACCCATTTCGATGTTCTCTACTTTTCTAAAGAAAAAATATATAAACTTCAAATTGAATGGGAGATATTCATTAACATTCGAAAGAACTTTCCTTGGCATTATTTTTTGAATATTATCTCTTTCAAATGTTGTCCACGTCTATGTCTCAGATGATCCATCCATTTTGTTCAATTTTCGATGGTAAAGGACACACATGATGTGCGGATTTAAGGCTTGAATCGAAGCGGGTTTTTCCACACACAGGTAGACTTCAGACTTTACATGTCTTTACAGGAAAACCCTTGGTGGGTAATTGATCGGCTCAAAACGTGAAATTATCTGATCATCAAAGTGTTCTCTCAATAAATCCATTGATTGATGGGATGTGTGGGAAGTGGCGCCGTCCTGTTGAAACCAAATGTTACCGAGATCAGGAGCTTCAATTTCAGGCAATGGTCGGTTGTCATGGCAGCACGTTAATCGCAATAAAAAATTGTGGAATAATAATTCACTAATATTCTCAATGCCAATAGCAACCCAATTTTGTCTTATTCGGTTTTTTTTTTTTTTATGCAATAAAATCTTCCAGGCGCTCCAAATCATGTAGTTTAAGTCGATTGAAAACATAAAAAATTTATTCAGTGAGTTGAAAAATTGTGTTAAGCTATTCTACAAAGAATATTAAATTTTCCGACAGGGAAGATTAAAGTTAAAGTGCACAGGTGTTAAGCTTTTCATGCAAATCGATTGACTGAACTTAATTTAAGTCTAAAAATATTACTGCAATTACTGTCATTTTAACAGCAAATTATTAATATTTCACTTTAGATTATATGAAACACTTGAGTTTGTCTGGATTTATATGTTAGAAGTAGAGATATTATTCATATAACAAAATAATCTTATCACCAATTTTCATTTATTTATTACTTTCCTTTTTTAGAAAGGGAGTTCAAGTATCACTGAAAAAATGCGTTAATTGTTAATATTAATTTTGGTTGTTGTCATGTTTGAGGTTATCTCAGTTCTATAAAAAGAATGTAGCTATATTTTTGATTGAAATTAACCTATATTTCAGCAAGGTTTATAAATATATTTATGCGATTTGCCAAGAGATAGCGCTACTTGTTTATTATTCCATTCATCAAATATTCCGTACATGCATTGGAAAGCCGCTGTCTTTGAGTGTCTTTTTCAGTTTCCATTTGGAAACGTAAACAATTTTTTTTTATAGTAATATGTCGAACTTTTTGGCCGAAGAAGTCAGTTATTCTTTATTATTTTAATATGTAAAAACTCTCTGCCGTAAGTTATTGTATTTTGGTGGAATTTTATGGTGAGCATATTCTAGCTGAGCGAACGCGCCTAAAGTCGCTTGCACGATTTGTGGTGATTTTGGCTATTAAGACAAAAAAGTTTTAGGGAACAAAAAAAAATTGGGAAATTGAGAAACTGGAAGCATTAACCGGAAGATTTTTGTCAAACACAAGAAGAGCTCGCAGAATAACCGTAACGCTTGGGTCATACCCTGCACTAGGATCAGAAGGGCGTGATGTCTTAAATGCATAGACAGGGTATGCTACCGATAACCACTCATCAAATTTAAGCCGGAATTTGCAAATAGACACGAGGCAATACTTTTCCATCGGCTACATGTTGCAAGAATAAAAACAGCGAGTGGCAGGTTACCCGCCCAACAGCCGAAACCTTATACCTTCTGACTACAATTTGTTCCGGTCGATGCAGAACGCCTTGATGGGAAAACGATTCGTATGAGAAGTGGGCTTAGAAAAGTGACTTCATTCATTCTTGGCCGCCTAGTCCGCTCTGCCTAGTGGCCTTCATTTGTAATTCACCAAAATGCCAAAAAGAACCACTTAGAAATGTTGTTTTAGGAGAAACCAGTGTTAATAGTGAGAGGTAGTTTCACTTTAATTTTCAAAATCGATGCTCTTCGTAAATTTGCATAATTTGCATTATTCACGAAGTTACGGCGTAGCGTTTTAAAATTTTTTTAATAATTTTTATTTTCCAATCATAAAATAACGGATTTTCGGAGGATCCAGCAGCAAATTTAGCCTTTGAATTGTTCCACCTTATGACTACTAGACCTGCCGTCCAAATTGGATCAAAACTATAGATTGCGAACCACAGTTCCTATTGCGAATTTTTATAGAAAGTATTGGCGGTGATAGAAAGGTTACTCAAACTTCCACCAACCGACATTGCAGTAGAGAGCTCTGCGAATGTATCCAAAATAGCCAGTGGACTGGGAGCCAGAATTTTTTGCTCGGAGCTAAATCTCAGACGACCCCACAAGCTTACAGCAATATCTTCTAAGCGGAAGTAATTGAAGTTGAAAAAACGGTCGAGATAGCAGGAATAACAGCTTCGGATTTCTGAGAACTGAGCGAAGTTTAAAACGTAGACTTCAAGTCGCTCTTAAAATTCGCAGTAACCGTTGACGTCCTGTGTGATGAATTCTTCACCTCTAATTAAACAGAACTTCCGTCTTGCATTTTATTTATTTAAAACGAGATATTTCTGCAAAAAAAAAAAAATTAATTAAAAAGAAATATTCTCACAAAAACACATATGTAAGAGCGGATCGATTTACAGGGAGCCAAAAAAAAAAACAAAAAAACTCGCATATTTGGGAAATGTTCTACATATCATTCTACATAATTTGCCAGAGAAGTTATGGGTCTAAAACAGGATTCGAGTCAACGCTTTTTAAGGCAAAGTTTAAAAATTTTGTAGGGATCAAAAAAAATTGTTCGTAAATTTTTGAGATATGCGAATGAAGTTTAATATGTAGGTGCATTTTGATGTTCTATTGATCATTCGTCGGAATCGATCGAATAACCGATCTTAACTATATCACATTTCTACCATACAAACAATTAGTCAGATTTCTTAAATGTCGAGTCAAAAATCGATATTCCGGTTTTGGCCTCATAGTTCCTTCTTCCATCCGTAGAATATTTCCCGCTTTTTATAGGAGAAAAAATCGTCGCGCTCTTTCAGACATACATATACTATGTATTACATACATATATCTAAATAAATACGCAAGAATATGTGCACTATATAATTTTTATGGCTAGAAGATTCTAGAAATTGTGATCACTTATTTTCACCACATTTAATTGTCGACTTTTAGTATTGTTAGTTTTGTTTATTTATTTTTCATTCTCTATAGTTTTTACGAATTATTTTAGAATTTTCTCAGCATTTCATATTTTGGTCGGTGGCCGGTGGTCCTTGGCTTACACGGTGGCATGCACTTGACCATGAGGTGAATTAAAACGAATGTCGTTGCTGCTGCCGCCAATGATTCTAATCAAACCGCACACAGAAGTTGATGTACAGTTATAGTAGATATAATTAGTATGTATGTATATACAAAAAGCGCCAACCAAATGCGCGTAAGAAAGCAATAAAAGAAATAATATAAAGCGAAAGCGAGTGAAATTCAAATTCAATTTTGGCTAATTGCCACAGATTTGACAAGGAAATATTTTATTTTAATTTTAAAAATAATTTATTATTTGCATACATACATATATGTAAGTGCACAATTTATTGCACACCTCAGCGGCAGCAGCGTGCCGCCAAAACCATTTATATGTGTGTAAAGAGTAAATGAAGAGAACTGCAAGTGATAGCCGGCCGCATAAATATAAATATATATACATATATTAAATATATGTAGATAAGTTTACATTTGCCGCTTGCAGATGGCGTATACATTTTTGGCAAATGATGCTTGTCAATAAATATTTGCTGCTAAATGGGCGCGTATTTCTTCTCATTCCACGTTCACTTCGGCATACACACGTACGTACGTACGTACATGCAAACATTCGAGGATTTGAGAAAATAAATCAATCAGTTTTAATTAATTTGTATATTTTTTAAATCTGAAAATTGGTATTTTCTTAATTTCCATGCATTGCCCTAATTACTGGGCTGACCTAGTTTCTTTCAAAACGATGAAGTATGCTGAAAAGTATTCGTATTAGACAAACCAACAATCCTACAAGTATATACATAAATGTATAACTATGTGGCGTGAATGAGGAATTTGCAAGTCATTCCTGAATTAGACAAAAAAAAATTGACCGATCTAACTTACGTGTATACTACAAGGTGCGTTCTAAAGTAAACAGGTGCGTTAGAATCTGCTATCTTTATGAAAAATTTATTGAAGACATAATATCGCAAATACAGCTCCTGGCTGAAGTAGAACGGAGTCCGTTCCAGTTATGTAGATCCTACCAACATGCTTCTAACCAAGTAATGTATGCATGTAGGTTTAAAGCTTCGATAATGATTACTTATAGTTTCGTAAATTTTTGTGAGTTTCAGCTCATAAAAGCTAATTAAATAAGCAAGAGTTAGACTAATTGCAACAGTAACCATCTAATGACTCAAGACTTAGAGCGATAAAACTGGAATCAGA
Organism: Bactrocera latifrons; assembly: GCF_001853355.1. Classification (NCBI taxonomy): domain Eukaryota; kingdom Metazoa; phylum Arthropoda; class Insecta; order Diptera; family Tephritidae; genus Bactrocera; species Bactrocera latifrons. Next base: position 46,816 of record NW_017534686.1, read on the forward strand.
ACCTGATGACAGGTTTGATATCTGCTGTCCGCGCTCTGATTTATTTTTTTTTCTTTCGCTGACATACCATATGTATACCATATTTCATGCTCTCATATCTACATGATATACAACCTAGTACTCCGGACTGCTATAATTCTTACAACAAGACCGCAAACCGAAGTTGAAAGCCTTAATACACAAATAAAAAAGGTGAGTCCTTCAATATCTATTAAGCTTTTTCCGAAAAGTTCAGCAAATACAAAGCAGCATAGATTTTCGGAGAAGACGTATTGAAGGTTTGTTGTAAGACCGGACCGGTTGTTGACCGCACCACAAATCCCTTTCCAATTAAAAATTGTTTCAGCTCTATTAGACTTTTTAAAAACAGATGATATAATGACATGCAACGTCTTCCTTACCTATAGTAACTCACCATAACTTCTGTCGATTTTCTTACAATGGATTTTGTATGACAGAAAAGACTCTGCGAAACCACTTTAAAAGGAGCCAGGATGAATTTTTAAATTCCAATCACTGAAGACTAGTTTTCACACTAGGTTAATAATTTATTAGAAGGATATGTTTCTTGGCCATCCACACTTACCATTCATCTTGAAAAGTAAGTATAACTTTCATTTGAAGTATTTCGGATCATATTCAATTTAATCCTTTTATATAACTAATAGTAAAAGAAGCAGACATACCATCTCACCTTTCAACTCGCACTTCAAGCAACACATGAATGCCGCATCTTCCGTGTCTACCACTTTCGATTTGCATCCGCTTTCGTTTCAAGGATTGGCCGACCCAGACACAATAAAAGGAGCGACCGCATATAACTGTAATATCTATCTCAGAGTTACCGCGTATTTTCAAGCGCCGCCTTTGTAAATACTCCATGGCATTTAATTGATAGTGTGCTAATTGACGTGCAATGCCTTATGTACTATACCTTGAGTGTAAATATTGAATATCCGACTTGTCAGTTACACATGTGTGAATGTAAGGTAGTAAAGGAAATGCATGCCATCGCTTAGGAACTGTCAACGTCAAGGTAACTGATTTAATTCCATTAAAACTTGCGCGCACTTTCGCGGAATTAACTGAGGTGGTTTCTAATCCGTTTCTAATTAGTGTGACAAATGGTTTGAAGTGGGCACAGTTGCACATATCGTACACGATATAACTTTTCAACTAAAATTTAACAAATTAAAATTGATTCACCCCAACTCCACATTTATAAATAAGTTCTGAGTGTCAACTCTAGTCCTCTCTTCTTCTAGTTAACAAGAACGCGCCAGTACTTTCTCCTTTTCGCAAGTTGGCGCCAATTGGAGATTCCAAGCGAAGCCAGGTCCTTCTCCACCTGGTCTTTCCAACGTAGTAGAGGTCTTCCTCTTCCTCTGCTTTCCCCGGCGGGTACTGCGTCGAATACTTTCAGAGCTAAAGTGTTTTCGTTCATTCACTGAACTATGTCAGTGTCGTCATATATCTCAATCAAACTCGTAACGTCGACTCATCAGATGTTGGCCTCTCTAAACCGTTTGTAAATCTGCAGTAGAGGAAAGAAACCGTCGATTTTCCATTAAGGTTCATCAACTGAGAGATCCGAAGCAAAATGGTAACTAATCGGGCTTTCTTTTAAGAGCGTTTGACTTTTCTTCATCAACAATCCGTTTCTTATCAGAGATATTGGTAAAGATTACGCAGACTCTATTACTTTTTCGAATAGCTGGAGAAACCTTGAAGTAGCTGGGCAACAAAAGTTTGCTTTGTTACCGTAATGATTCTTTCTGTATTGGTCGCCTTGCTGTGGGGAAGGGCTTAAGTAATAGGGGTGGGAACGTGAGGGATATAAATCTTCGGTTTTAAGCCCATTTTAGATTGTGGAAATTTGAGAATACCAGCACCAACACCAACCTAAGCCTAGGTATCGAGATACCCACCAACGTCAGGGCGTGGTTGAAGGTATGAAATGCTTTACACGCATATCAGCTTTACGAATGAGAATGCGCATAATGAGATGACTAATGCTATGGCAGTAACAACTGAAGCGGCAAGAAACTCTGCCCAAAAAGTCTAAACAAGGGGGGAACAGAGCAAATCAGTGTAACAAAAGTAACCCTGCAGATGACTAGCGAAGACAGGAACATAAACAAGAGATAAGGGGGAGATTGACGTCAGCTTATCGAGTCTAGATTCAAGCTATATTTTCGAAGGGTCTTGGGTTTCTTAACAAGTATCGTCGCTTAAATTATATACCCCTGAGTGAGCCTCAAATTTAACTTCATACCCGTCAAAAACCCTTTAAAGAAGCCAGACGAGAAACCTCTGAGATGTGTGGTAAAGATGACTGTCCGCTGATTAAGGAGGAGAAATCCAATAAAGAGAGCACACCCATACTAGTAACTATATGGGAGCAGTTGAAGGCCCTATTGAAAGCTGGTAACAAAGTAAACTTCGGCGACAAAGCTTCTGATAATGACGACACGGAAGAGGTCGACGACGCCTGCTAATTACAAAGGGATGAGGCAATATAAGAGCAACAAGATGTCCGAGAGGCTTCGATGCGTACCAATAAAACTCGAAAAGTGCTACATTCAATTTGGCGAACCTCATAAATGCTTATACCATAATGTCATCAATACCAGTTCAATTTAAGAGTCCTAGGTGAACTGGTTAGTCTAAAAAAAATCGTATACCGTAGTGACCTCTTTCAATCAAAATGCACCGGAAACTGTTCCCAAAGAAAAGGAAAGGAAATAATTTGACGAATGCTTTTCAATTTAAGGAAAATTTAGCTTTTATTGAACTCTTGTTTGCGAATATTGCCTGAGATCGGAGACCATAACATAAAATATTATTGAACTCTTGTTTGCGAGAGCTCATTTTCTAGACTTCTATGCAAACAAAGATGATATTTCAGCGCACAACGTTTTCTCGAATGGAGAAAAAATACGTTGGCTGGTTTTTACAAGTATATTTCGGGATTTGGCAACCCTAATGTTGAAATCTGGCAACTGGTAACTTAATCGTAAATTTGAACATTTTTGATGTTATACATACTCACAACTTTTTGACATACGGTCGCTATTTGTGTTGTTTATAGTAATTTAAAATATTCAACTAGCGAAAATACCGCAAGACTTTTTTGACAACCCAATATATATCCAATGATATGACATCCACACCTGAGGCCTCAGCAAACACTAATGTATGGTTCTGTTGCCTACTTTTAGGCTATTTGGAAACACTCAAGTCAAATTTAACTGCCCAAAATTAAGTATATAGAACAATATGAGATTTCAAAAGATTACACGATCGCCGTTGCATACTTTTAGGCGCATAACCAACTATCAATTGACAATTATCGAAAATTGCTAATTGTATGAGATAACTAATCAGCTGCTGTAACAGTGCAACAACATTTCAAAACAAATAACAACAACAAAGACAAACAAAGCACTACGTAAAATCTATTATTGTAACTTTGTTTGCATTCAAACGAGGCAAATACAAATATATACATACTCAGTGCAAATATATAACATACATTGTATGTGTAGCTATTTATAATTATTTTCTCGTGGCAAAATGCTTTGAATGTTTACGAATTAATTAATTTAGCTGTGTTTATTCTTGCGAAATTCCCAAGTTTGCGCTTTATGGAATGAACAAAGTCTTCGTTTACCTGAGTAAAGCATGTATTTATTTCAATAATTTATAATTATTATAAAAAAACAAACAATTTGTTAAAAATCATCGTCGTCTGTGTTGACTTTTTTACACAACATGGATTTTGTGTGAATCATGGAAGTGCTAAAACTACAGATTCATGTGTGTTACTAATATTAATTAATCTTGTATATGTATGCAGTTTGTATGTATGTACGACTCATATCTAATTCAAACTTGCAGGAATTATATGTATGTACATATATAGTAACGAAACGCTTAAAATAACAACTTGTTGTTTTTGTTTCAATTTCAAAGAATAGCACATGCATTGTTTTTTTTTTAAATATTTTATGTATTTTTATTTATTTTTTCGGTTTTTTTTCTCATCTCATCTTGTCTAAATTTGTTTTAACTTTCAACTTTTATTTTTTCTTCTTTTTTTTACTTAAACATATATATAATGATAATAAATTTGTTTAGTGTAACCGCAAACAGTATTTTCGTATTGTTTTTGTTGTTCTTTTGTCGCTTAGGTTGTGTGCGCGTCCGCCGCCGTGGTCAGCAGAGTGTGTGCCGCCAAATCGCCTCGCCAGGCAAGCCTCTCCGAAAGCAGTAAAAAAAATTTAACAAATTATTTGCGCAGGTTTGTTGTTATTGTTATTGTTGCAATGCATTGTTGCGTTTGGATTTTAGTTTTTTCTGCAGTTTTTGCTCATTTTCACCTCTCGTTTAAAAAATGTATAACAATCAGGTGGGGAGGAAGAGGCAGCATGGTGTAAATTTTTTGTCTATGCTTTCATTTTTGGTATTACACTCTTATTTGTTGTTGTCGTTCCTCCGGCTTTGGTTTTCTTGCTACTAGTTTATAGTAGAATATTTGTTGTCGTTTTTTTTTTTTTGTTAATATTACTCTTATGTTTTGTATCTGCGTCACTTTCTCCTTAATAAATAAATTGCAAACAATAATCCATCTCGACACTATTTTACGTAAGCCTGTATTTCCTCTCTAGTTCTAGTGCTACTTAGCAAATCCTCCCTCGTTTACAGCAAGGTCAGCGCTTCCACTACTTCATGCTTAACTTGTTGTTGCTATTGTTGTTGTTGTTGTTGTTTAGTAAGCATGGTTGGCAATGAAGAGTGCGGCATCAGCACCGGCACCGACCACACTGCCGGCAACGTATTTGCCTACAGCGGATTCACCGTTAGCCTGAAAGAGGGCAAAGAGAAACATTAATTAACGGCAACACTCAGAAAAATGTTATATATCAGAAATAATTCAAAAATAATAGAAATAAAAATAATTGGGACTTTATTGGATTAAGTAGGAGTATTATGTAATAAGAGTATATAGTCTTACTATACATGTATATATGTAATTGTATATATACATATGTATACCTAATTATAAAAAAATAATGTATACATACAAGTATGATTTTATCGCTAAAAAAATTATATATTCTTAATTTAAATAAAATTAAATAATATTTACAGTAACAACACAATTTCCGCTTTATTTGCGCCAAAACATTTTGCTTAACCCTAACGAAGCCGCTATGGTACTGAGAGCACAGTTTTTTATTTTATCTTTTAAAAATTTATTTTCTTAATCTCAATATGAATATTAATATTTACAGTAATAATACAAAATATTTGAGCAAAAAACATTTTCTTAACCCTAACGAAGCCAAGTTTTTAATACAAATTTTAAATATATAAAATTAGTCAAGCTCTTTCAGTTCGTTGAAATATACGCCAAAAAAGACTTTCAAGTGGTTTCAAGTGACCTATTTTCCCCAAATTTGGAGTATTTTGCTTTTTTTATTCCCTGATATTTTTATTTTTACCAAATCTCTTTTTTACTACTACATATTTATTTTTGATACATATTATATAATGGTACCTCAATTCTTGAAAAATACCGTCTAATGGATATAAGTTTAACAATTTTCATTAGGACAGGCAACAATATGACTATGAACTTTCGAAAAATGTGTCCAGAACTTCGCCTTATGTATCTTTTCTTATTGGAAATTAGAACTAGGTAAATCAATCACACGCAACGGCAACAACTCCTCATGTATAACTACCAATCAGTCGCGATTATTCTTTATAAACTTAGCCTTATGCTATGAATGAATAATTCTACTATTTATTAAGCTTCTCTTAAACCAGCTGATGAGTTTTTCGTTTAATTGTTATATGCTCTACATAGTCTTATATTTCATCATTGTATTCCATGCCAAAAGAAGAGCCGTGGGTCCTAAGGCTAGTAGCACAGCACAGCTTAGGCTCTAAGCTTTAAAATCATTAGTCAATCTAAATATAACAAAGGTACGTACATTCTCTCTTCAGCTTAGTACCTGATTATAGTTTGCAAACTGTAGACACAGGTTAAGGCTCTTGGATCCAAATATCTGTAGAGGGTTCACAGCATCTCAACAGAGCTCAGCAAGTTCCTGGAATTCAACAGACTGCGGAGCCGTTCTGAGTACTTGTGATTGAGGGAAAGACTTAATAAACCTTAAGTCGCGGTGCAGACCTCCATTAAAATACATTCTATTCTTAATCTCGCTTACATGACGGAGACTACAATTAATGCTACTCGATATAGTCAACCACAAAGTCAACAGTTGTTTAGAGACTACGCTATTGCATATTTGAAAATGCTTCATATATTCCTATGACAGTCGGCTCTAAGTAACCAGAATATACTCGTACCCGGATTTTTCACTTTCCAAGAACTGTCAACACTGCACAATTCCTCAAAATTACTTCAGAAATGTTGTCTACCGCTACAACAACAACTATAATCAAACAAGTGAGGTAAGTGTTTCGGTATTTTTGTCATAAAAACGAATTGTCAAAATAAAGCTCAAGAAAGAAATCTCAAATTACGGCAAAGCGTTGGAGAATAGAGAAAATTCGTCAAAAAACTTGTGAAGCGCTCTAAAGCAAACTTTTATAATAACATATAGTAAATAATCTGAGTTGTTCGTAGGAGGTGAGCTGGGTGTTGAGCTTTGCTTGTAATAAGAGCAGCTTTGAAAGCTTTCGAATATTGATTTCCACAACAGTCGGTTTTACGTAAATGAATTGTACCCGGAATTTTATCTAATCAAATATTGTCTCCTCTGTAGTGCGTATATACTGCTGTAGGCAAAAAATAGTAACACTTTTTATTTGAAATTCTGAGCGGTTTATATGATAGTCAGTGTTATCTGTTCCAAAATAATCAATACTGTTTAGTATACGCTTGTCTTTCTTAAGTACATAAAGTGCATTTAGCGACCCTTACGATCAAAAAAATTCTTCAGCAAAGGATCAAATTGGTAGTTCCGAAATTTTCAGAATGTTAGAAAACTCTTTCGGTAACAAGGGTTTGTAGCGAGCAAATGTTTTTGGTTGGTACAATTCACTCAGAAAGGGTCGAGAACGCGTTCACGACGAACCACGTCCAGTACAGCTATCAACATCAACTGATGATCAACACATCAATAAAATGAAGGAATTGATGCTTGAGAATCGACGATTAACAGTCAGAGACCTTACTGGCATCGTTGGAATATAAGAAGAATCAGTGCAAACCATTTTGAAAGATCATTTGGGTCCAAGAAAAGTGAAAGCATAATTGTTTCCAAAATTACTCAATTTTTTCTAAAGACAACGTCACGTTAACGTCTGTCAAACTATGTTTTCCGACTACCTGGATGTCATGAAACGTAGTATTACTGGTGATGGGTCTTGGATCCATGCTTATGACCCGCTAACAGAGGATCTTTTGATCGAATATCGTGGCAAAGATGAGCTGAAGCCGATAAAAAACTACGTCAAAGCGGGTCAAAAATCTAGATTGTGTTGACAGTTTTCTTCGATTATCGAGGTGTGGTGCACTCCGAATTCCTTCCGCGCCGCACTGTCAACAAGGAATACGATTTGAGTGGTGGGCGTCATTTGCACGCAGCTATTTGTTAAAAAAGGACTGAATTGTGGGCTGACAACTCTTGGTTTTTACACCACGATAATGCACCGTCGCATACTACATTGATTCCTCGTGAGTTTTCGTCAAACTTTCAACTAATTCGTGCCGCAATCATTGTATACACCTGATTTAGCTTCTGGCTATTCAGTCAACTCAAACGACTGCTCCGGGGAAACCGTTTTGAGTCAAATGAAGACATTAAACGTGAATCGCTGCAAGCATTTGAAAACTATTCCGGGAATTTACTTTCAAAGATTAGAAAAAATTAGTGTATTGGGTCCAAGAGTAATTACTTTGAGGGGAGGACATACATATACATATGTATTTTGAAAACTGAATTAGGAATTTCAAAATTAGGACCAGTCTTACTATTTTTTGTTCATAGTAGTACACAAAAAATGTTGGAGAGACTGATATATTTCGCTATAACAACAACACCAGCTGTTAAATATTCTATAATGAATCAACTCAATGCAAGTTACTGCTTTTAGAATATTTTATAACGAAATTTAAACAAAGGTTAAAGTGATGCGTCAGTTTTTGTACCAGGTTTTCATCAAAAAAAAATTGTTAAAAATCCACAGAAGAAATATTAAAGTATTTCTAACCGCATAAGTGCCTAAAAAATTATATAATGGTGATAAAAAATAATAAAAAAGCATAAATAAAACTTTTTTATTTCTAGAAAATATTCAAATAATAGTAAACAATAATCATAAAATAGCTAGAAAAGGCTGAAAGTTAAATAAAATGGTGACAATAGGCATGAAACGCAGATAAAATTTTATATAAATATATTTAATAGAAAAAAACTGGCAAAAATTAGCATAAACTAAATTAGTAAAATTCTAAAGCACACGAACATTAAAACATATACATGAACTACATATACATACTATGTGTATATATGTGCATATATACGGAGATATACATTAATAACAATAATTATGCATAAGCTGCAGCGCATTACACGAATAACTGCTTCAAACGCGCGCCGCTCAATTCCTTACGCGCAGTCTTGCATACATATAAATTGCGCAGATGTGTGTGCGTGCTGCTTTACTTGTGTGTGTAAGTTACTTATACATAGATATAATGTATGAAACATACATATTAATCTTGTGTTATTTTAGTATTTGTGCGAGGCGACGAATAAGCTGGCGTTGGCCGCAAARGAGGGTATCGAACCAGCCTCGTAGATGCCTTGGCAGGCGAGTCCGTTAGCCTGTTCTCACGCGTTTATTGTGTGTGTRCATTTGTTATGTAGCGGTGTATAGAAGTGGGCGCAGGCGCAGCGATGACATTTTTAAAGTGTTGCAAAAGTGCGGGTGTGTGTGTGCGTAGGTGTAGAAGTGTAGGTGTGTATGTGTGTATTTTTGTAGCATAGCGATAATATAGATTGAGAAAAATAAWTTTAGGTTATGTGCAAACACATTTAAAGCAAATAAAAGTAGAGAATATTGCAGATAATTATAAAAGTAGGCAAATAAAATATGCAGGTGTATTAAATAAATAAAAATAAAATTAATTAATTGAATTCAATTTAATTAAATAATTATTAACTTTTAACCGTAAGCAAAGCAGAGCAATAAAATATTAGTAACTAATACATAAAGTTTCTTTTAATAAAGTTTTTAATATTTGTTAATTACAATTTTAATTATTAAATGTTGACAAGCATAACAAAAGTACATTTTGTTAGTAAAAATATTTACATACATTCATATTTTTCTCTAATTATTA
>NW_017534686.1:57002-58732 GCF_001853355.1 Bactrocera latifrons
CCTAAAAAACTTATGCATACCAATCCGAAAGTATTTCATCATAAAATACAACCAAATAATCCGAAAAGTCCCGTTATGATATAATAAAAACTACATGTTTACATACCTTCGCGCGTTTCAAGAGCTCATTTTGACCAGCGGCAACATTTTCCTTCTTACCGGCCCATGCACGCAAAACGGAAGCCTGCAAGGCACGACCGTACGAGAAGGTCAGAGCCCATGGTTTCAACAATGGCACGTTGTTGATGGCGTTCAAGTGCACGGAAGCCTCTTCCTCAGATTGACCACCAGACAAGAAGGTGATACCTTTGAAAAATAAAAAGTTATAATTATAATTACAATAAATAACTAAATTACAGCAACAACTTACCGGGAACAGCAGCTGGTACAGTTCTGCGCAGAGCTTCGACGGTGGCGAGCGCTACTTGATCGGGTGTGTATTTCTTGGCGCACGATTGACCGGCTGTCACCATGTTGGGCTTCAACAATGTACCCTCCAAGTAGACATGATGGTCGTTCAARGCCTTATATACGGCAGCCAATACAGTTTCGGTAACCTTTTGTGCGCGATCCAAATCGTGATCACCATCGGGCAATACTTCGGGTTCAACGATTGGTACAATGCGYTGCGATTGGCAGATGGAGGCATAACGTGCCAAAACGTTGGCGTTCTCCAAGATGGATTGGTACGATGGGGTGTTCTTGCCAATCTTCAAGACGCAACGCCACTTGGCGAAGTCACAACCGTCCTTCTTGTATTGGGCGCAACGGGCAGCCAAATCATCCAAACCTATGGAGTTGAGAGAGTAGAAGGCAGAGTATTAGTACGATAAAAAAAAAAAAAAAACTTTGTGTGCAAGTTTAGAGAGAAGACAGATCGGAAATGATTAGAGAAGAACAAGGAACCAAATGTTTTAGGTTTCTGAGGAAGGCTTAAATAAAGACTTWGATCTCGGTTTCCCAATTCTCGCTTTCTATATTACTCGAACATTTAACTTAAATCAAGAGAGACCGATATTTTATGACAAGTAATAAAATGAAAAAGTTAACGGTATATACAAAATCGATCTACTAGTTGCAGAGACAGCTTTCTTGCGGCTCAATTTTAATATGGAACTTATAGTATTGCAAACCTATAGTGCTATTGTCACAGCAGTTGCTATTATCGCCCGAAAGCAACCAACAAGCCGCAACAACTCAACTTAAAGTTCTGAAAACCCAATCTCGCAATACTAGCCCTCCATATTTACGACCGCAAAACTACTAGTTAAGTTACTGAATTGAACTGCTTACCCTGAGTGGTGCACTCGTCTTCGGAGCCGAACAATGGCACAACACCCTTATCGACCTTAATGCCGGGGATGATGCCGCGCTTCTTCAAAAGCTCAACGAATGGGGTGCCATCGTCAGCCTTCTGGTACAAGGTTTCGTGGAACAAAATCACACCAGAAATGTTCTCAGCGACTTTGGGGTCGGTGGAGAACAACAGCTGACGGTATAAGCGACGGTGTTCATCGGTATTTTCAACACCAATGTCTTGCAGACGCTTGCCCATGGTGGAGACGGACTCATCAGCAGCGAGAATACCCTTGCCGGGAGCGACAATAGCACGCGCAATGCGGCTAAGCTCCTCCTGCAATTCCTTGGATGGGTAGTTGAAGTAGGTGGTCATTTTGTTGTAGATTTGTTTTGATTTGGTGTGGTGAAAGAGACTGCAAAGAGATAGAAGA
>NW_017534686.1:59714-61714 GCF_001853355.1 Bactrocera latifrons
CAAATGAGCAGCTTTTTACTAAGAAAAGGACGTTTGCTAAATTTCAGATCAGTATCTCAAAAGCTAAGGCAGGTAAAGACAGTTTAAGTCGACTCAGCTCAGCACAGTGATAAAAGTTCGATATTATGCCGAAAAATGTATATGTATGTTATATATGTATGTATATGTGTATGTATACTTGTGCACACATTATTTTTAATAATTTCACAAAAAACTTATACACAGTATTCATGGAATACATACAGAATATAAAAAAAGAGAATATGAAAAAATCAAAAACTCAATAAGAAGTACTACTTTAGTGCCAGTTCTAGTTTCTTATCACAAATATCACTAAAAAAAAAAATAAAAAAATATCACTAAAAAAAAAAATAAAAAAAAAATCATTAATATCTTAGAAATAAAAAAAATAAAAAAAAAATCATTAATATCTTAGAAATATATATTTATTTCCTTAATTGAATTTCACAAGAATTAATGCACTTTATTTAAAGGAAAAAATAAGATAAATAAAATTTATTAATATAACCGTTTGTTTGTATGTATCTTAGAACTCTAGTATGCATATGTATGTATCTATTAACTAARTTTCCACTTATGCCACGCACCACAAGAAAAGTCCGACCGATTGAAGCACTACACAGATACTGAATGAAAAAACGAGCACTGGAACCGCGTAARGTACAGCACATCAACACACAAACCGTTAGTTCGGCAGTCAACGCAAATTCGGGCGAGTAGATACGAGTAGGCAGGCCCACTTTTCAGCTGAGCTGATAAGCCACGAACCGGAGATGACATATAACAACACAGGCATAACAAAGAGAGTAGAGGAGCCGACCTCCACTTAAGGAGAGCGGGTAATAGGAGATACGTAGATTCGTGGCATATGCGCGTTATGAGTGTCCTACAAAAGACTTTCACTTTCTTCATGTTGCRGAGCGATGAAAGTGAATTTTGAGCAAGAAGATGCAGAGATGGCTACCGCTCCATAACTAAAGTAAAACCAACAACGATAATATGGACAAGAAAGGTCGAGTGCTCACACAAAAAGAGTCGAAAAAATCATTTGCTCGTGAACATGCGCATGATGTTGAATGATAGACATATATTCATATATATATATCTATGTATGTACATTGTATATGTGTATATGTGTATGTGTAAGTATAGAGTACGAAAACAACACACGAAATTTCATTTTCAATTCGCTCAATTTTTGTGATACASACAAATTCATGACCCTCTGCACGCCGCTCCGCCTAAAAACAAGCTTTCGCTAGCCCCCACCGTCTGATGGCTTTAGTGACGGCATGTGGCGTGCAAACGAACACACACATTCACGCYCGCTGCTGTTTGCGCGCCGACATTGACGAAGGTCAAATAAGAGGCAAAACATGTTGCGTTACATTTGCTATTGTTGTTACTTCACTTTTTTTGTTTGTTACTGTAGCTATTGCAACATTTTGGGCTGYTGTTGCAAATACGGTATTGTTGCAGAACTTTCGTGTAGTAAATTAGGTATGTATCAGGTAGTATACCACATGTATGCATACAAGTTTTCCTTTGAGTAGAACGCGTGATTTGCTTCCATGCATTCTGTTTGGATTTATTTTTATATTTACATATAATTTTAATCGTATAATATTTATTTATGACATTTTTCGCCTACACAAGCAGGTGCTTTGGAGACCACACGCATGGTGGCGAAAGTGTTTTGTAGGCTTCGTTGACACGCTTGACATTGAAAGCGAAATCAGTCGGTAAGAGTCCTCATGGAAATGTTTTTGGAAATTCAAATTTACATACATGCTTATATATGTATATATGTACATCAAKACTTTTATAGAGACACATACATTGCGTATATTGCGCAAGAAGTGAATGTGATTTGTCAACTTAAGAGAGTAGTGAAATTATTCATAACAATTTTTAAGGATTTAGTGAGTTTCTAATTTTTTATAAGTGCTTATATTTATAAATTATTTAACGATTTTTTC
>NW_017534686.1:63624-64593 GCF_001853355.1 Bactrocera latifrons
ATTTTTTATTTTTTTTAATTTAATTCTTGTTAAAAGTTTTAAATGTAAGAGAAACAACAAAGTCATCCATTTAAATTTAATACAAGAGACTGTTTGAATAACTCATAAAAKTAATATAACCGCTCTTTATAATGTAGAACATTTAATTATGCCAGTTTATATGATTTATACCAGTCGTTGCTCGATTCGGTTCATTCTAAGTTCTCGCGAAGCCAAACTTGGTTTGGCAAGTGAGCACTTTCTGAACATCTGCTATAAAAAACTTTAAAAACTCTTCCAAATATATTCTGCAACCATATGTACATATGTAAATCCATCGCTAATAGTTAACCTAATATAGAAACTAAGCCAGGCAACCGGCATAAGCCTTCTTATGTAATAACCACAGCCAATAGACATAAAATTTGTAAAAATATTTCCAGTACTCACGCGCCTATTTCTATATACATATATACATATAAACTTCCGCAATTGACCGCACACAACAATATTGCATGGAATTTGCCATTGAAGATAATGACAAATTACGTCAAATATAAATATATAAATATGAAATATAGAGCAATGATCATAAATATATATACGCTTACATAATTTTATATGTATATACATACATAATATAAATTTTTAAGCAAAAATAAATATGAATACCCACATTTTATTTAGGGATAATCATGACTATTAATCTATATGGCTCATTAAGTCCAAAATTAACATTCAGCAATGTTTTTTCTACGAATGTTTTTTTCATATTATTTGAGACAAAATATTGGACAGGTAATTTTTTTCATTTCGGCTAAATATGAAACATTTTGGAGTTATGAATTTTCAAAATTTCAACGCGAAACAAAACTTAAAATTTGCGAAGAAAAGTAATTCATTATAGAAGTAACTAGTCGAACTATTCTTTACGATTTTTTTTCTCAGCTTTCCAGTGAGACATATCTTGAGTTTTTTCAAACTTTTTTA
>NW_017534686.1:65060-80951 GCF_001853355.1 Bactrocera latifrons
TTACCAGGCAAAATGCTCAAACGAGTCCTCGAAAATTAGACTCAACGGTTGGACTATCCGTTCTTTCGAATGATAATAAATATTATATTCTTTCATTAAAAAGAAGGGAACCTCGAAATGGATCACCCTTTACTTTTTGTGTTTTATACTTTGCTGCCTGTCATCTACACACTACGAAAGTTATTGCATAAAAGTGAATGCTTCGCAGCAGCTACTAAAGGGTTGTTCACACGTGGCATAAGCACTTTGAAGTATTATTTGAAAGCAACTGATCTATAGTACTTTTTACGATAACACAAAAAAATTGCATAACCTCAAAAATAATTTTTGTYACTTCCAATAATTTCKCCTACACGCTATTGCACATATTTAAATTTTTTATGTTTTTATGCACCACAATTTTTTCSCAGTTCAAACGAACAGCGATTTACACCGACTTTACCTGATCAAAAATTGTACAAGCTTCCTGCGGCGCTGCCAACCAAAAATGAACTGTGACTGAAACTCGCCGGTCGATGGACTTTAATATATGCAGAAAAAACCGAATAAGCACACATACTTTTGCACCGATTGTACATAATTCTATTTAAACAAATACATGCAAGCTTGCATATGATAATACAGAGAGATACTGTGAAGCCACACACCAGACATACAATCAAGTGAAACAACAACGATTGAAAACCACTTTTGATAACATAAGAAAACACATTTCACTACAAGAAAATTTGTGAAAAATAAAAACAACAAACAATTTTAAAACAAGTTCTTCCAGCTTTATCGCGGTGTTTATGCTTATCAAAGTGCCCGCAATGGAGGGGGGTCAGATAGTAAGAAATAGTGCATAAATATTTGGAAACAAGCTGATACAGTATCTATCATATACATACATACATATGTATATTGCGGTGGGGCGTGTCTGCTTTAAGTGTGACGTGTTACTCCACACATACTCGCACACATGTCTCAATGGCAAAACACACAAAAAGCAAACCGGATTAGACAAAACGAGCCCCCGAATCTGCAAACACGCACGTWTTTGAGCCGAAGTGTGAATATATTTTTAAAACTAAAATCATCAACAAGTCAATACATACAAATATATTACGAAACCGAAATAAAGTAAATTATTTTGTTTGTGTAGTTGAAATAAACAACTTGTTTTCTTTATTTATTTCGATTTTGTTGGTTTTGAGAAATATTATTTATTTTTATTAAAGCTGATCCAAACTCATTTCTTGTTGCCACGTGAAGTGTTTCGGTGTACAGCGCAGACGCARTAGCTATATTATGCTGCAAACTATGTTTTTGTAATAGCTCGTGAACTTTGAAACGTTACTGTTTATATAAGTGGAACTGCAGTGGACCTAATTCGATTAGTATAAAGTCTGATTTTCTAATGGAGCTTAATATWWATCGATTAATCGATATTGGTAGAGRAAAATTTGAGGCATTACTTAAGCCTATAATYAATTAATTTKTATACCCTGAACAAGGTAGGCATATTAAGTTWGCCACAAAGTTTGTAACACTCGGAAGGAAACGTCGGAGAACCTATAATATATAGATAAAATACAAATAGATAAATAAATGGGGATTGCACCACGCCCTAAAAACTACTGTGCCCTCTGCTAAGTCACAACGATTCACTTTGCACCAGAATATTGAAAACTCCAATATGTTGCTAGATGCTATTGAAGCGATGTGAGTTCTATTTGGAAACATGGATTCATAGTCCTTTATTCTGCGTCTGTAAACAGCTGTGTAGTCAATTAGCAGGTGTTTTGGAGTAGCAGACTCCATGTCGCGCAACCGGCAATTCGCACAAGAAACTGGGCTCATACATAAGTGCTTCTTGAGCTTACAATGACCAGTGTAGAATACGGCAAGCAGCTGGAGTTTGTCCCTCTGGAGATTGATTACATATGTATTTAAAACTACTATGGTTGTAACCACCCATTAGCTATTTGGCCTGCCTACTCCTTTATCTTTGCGTAGCAGCTTCTTTATGGTATGGAAACCAACCGCAATAAAGTATTCAGGTTCTAAGATGTTGGTAGATGTTGCGTAGCGGGCGAGCTCATCATTCAATTAATTTCCGGCTTACCTTTGTGACCGGGCACCCATATAAGGTGCACTTGATTACGATCTGATAGACTATTTAGCCATTTTATACACTCCTGCTTTAGTAGCGAGTTTTACTATAGTTCGATCCGATTTATTCATGTTCTACTGTCTGCCCGCGAGATGGTGCATTAGTTTTAGAGATATTGAATTGAAATTTTGTACACATCCCTTTCTTTCCAACAAACTATTCTTTGTCAAAGCCGCCGTTATAGAACCACTACAACATTTACCTACCATACAAACTGATCGATCAAAATCAAGTTCTCTTATGAAAGACTTATTTATTTATCAAGTTATCTTCAAGAACTTTAGCAAGGGTTATTGTTGAAGGCAACAAAAGGGCTTTTGTTAGCTCATAAAGTTCGACTAACAGCACTTCTCGATAGAGTAATTTATAAAAGCCCTGAGAGATTTTGTAATCTGAAAGGTACTTCAGTTAATACTGTGGTAAGTACTAGCTAAAATACTAGCTGGTAGATACTGAGAACTAAATGAAGTTAACASTAATTTATGGGAAACAGAGACAACAGGATATTATAGAGAATAATCTTTCCCATTTTTCAGGTAAAGATATCATATTAGTGACACTTAGCTCATGCATTATCTAGTAAAACACCATGAAGCAGAACTAACTGGAAACGAAATCAGTTTCCTTAGCAGATAAGTGATTGAGTTCATCACGGTTTTTTGTTGCATAAAGTTTAAATCCATCTTCAGGGCATAGAAGAGATTTGTTTGCGATTCTGCAAGTGTAAGCTTCCACYGAAGATTTAACTATATTATCTAACCTAACCAAGTCTTGTTTGATAAACAAGGAATTCAGGGAACTGAGGCCACGAATTTGCATATTATGCAGCATATGGTCCGAACTAAGCAAAGTTTACATGAGAAATCAGTAATATATTTTATAGTGTCTATAAACGTCCTACTTCAATGAAAGAAAAAAAAACTCACTACCATTAACACAAAGGTTCCAAATTTCCACACAGTACTGTAGTCATGCATAAATATGTATGTGGATGAGCAAAAACCCATACCGGCATACATATCGACTTAAGCGTGCAGTTTTTTATAAAAAATTTGGATGCCTGCCATCACACCCCCGACTGCAACGTGCTAACGAGCACCCACGACCTACTTGTATATGCATATGTATGTATGTATGTAAATAGACGAGCAATAAAATAGACAAGCCACAATTACTAAACTATTTCTAAACCTTAAATATATATGTATTTGCGTGCATTTGGACAAGTAGATAGTGCAGCTTGTAGACTAGAACATTCAAGACGTACACAAAAATACATGTACATTATGTATATAAGTATATATATATATACATATGTACATATATATTTTTGTCCACTTACCCATTGCACTGTCGATATTGTTGGAAATATTTATGCATATTTACATACATATGTACTTACGAATATGTACATAAGAATACTGTTAATTTTACGGAGAGGAATCTAGTAGAACATTAGTTAAAAACTGAAAATTTTATTTKATTAGTAAAATTGTTTGATCATTTTCGAAATTAATGAAAAAACTAATGATATGCTGCTGTTAGAGATATTATTACATCGGCGGAACCTTTCGTTAAGAATTGCGATCAGTTCGAATGAAACGAAATTAATTTCACTCTTGATTTTCTTTTTGTTCTATGTCTATAGTTCCCGATTTTCACTCTTTTCTTCGAGCACGTCTTATGAAGATATCAATATCCCCACAAGCTCTCGAATTAGGGATGCTCCACATTATTTTATTATTATTATCGAGAAGAAAACCTCAACAAAAGATAGTTACTCTGAAAAGATGGAAATCCAAACAGCAATATTTTTGAGAAATTTTCTAGCTATTCATTACCCACAACAGCCGGTTCTACGATATCGGAATTAAATCGGATTTTATCCGGCCAAGAGCTGTTAATTCGACAAGCTAAACCYGTTTGGACTTATATATATATGAAGTAAGCAATATTCTAAAGAATTTTTAAGTTGTTTCATGRGTTTTGGGGTTTTGAAAATCGATTAGTTTTATTGTCTTATTAAATTCCATAGCACATCTAGAAAATTGTCCTAAATTTTCGAGTTGATTCGAGTAATAGTTTCGGAGGTACAGCCTTGAGAACTTGTGCGCTCGAGACTAACTATGCTAACCGCGCCGGTAGTTACGCTATACGCCGTCTTTAAGCGCGTTTTCTTGAAACTGTGTTTTTGAACTCAGTTGACAAGATTTCTCGAGAACTAGTCAGCCGATCTTCATGAAATTTTACACAAGTCTTTTAGATACAATTCTTAAAGATTTGTACGAAGGATTTTTTTCGATTACAACTATGGATATTTGAAAACAAAATATTAGGTACTTTTCACTGAAATTATTTATTTTTTTTTCTTTTTGTCAAATTTTTGGAAAAATCCTTTTTTAGTTAATTTTTACTCTCGTCTTATTTTCAGTTAAGGTTTTAACTAAAACACGTATCTTTTCACTTTAGATGATCCTGCAAGGAGCTATCGTGCCAACGCGGACACATCTTTTTTCCGAGGAGTCAGCGAAAATTACGTCGCAATGGCCGAGTTTAAGATATTTTTTTTTTTTAATTTCAGAATTTCTATCTTTATAGTGTATGTTTGTAAAAAATAATAATTCTTATAAAATATTTAATTTTTTATTTGAGAAAAAATTGCTGAAAATGCTATTTTTTACCCGAGGAAACCCATGTAACCCCTTAATATTAATTTGTAGGAAATATCTGAGAAATATATACGTTGAATGGCTTATTGAAAGAATGATGAGTTAAATTACCTATCCTTTGAATGTAAATAGTTTTTTGACATTTCTTTGTGAAACCGAAATACATATATAAATAAATAATAAGGAATCCCTAGTGCATTAATATACAATATACCATGGATATATGTATGTATATGTAAGTATATCGTCACCTAAAACCTAAAACAACGTAACATCAAAAAAATCGAAATTGAGTTTTTTACATGATATTATTTCTACATGGTATTACTTATTTGAATTTTAAAATTTTCAGCGCTTACTGTCAGATGTAACCAATATATAACCATTTTATAACCAAAATTCAAATTGGTTTTAATATGAGGTAATAGAGATCCTTTTTGCTATCCTTTGATATCGTTTTTGCTTTTTTGGTGACGATATACAATATATATAGATACGTACATATGTACATACATATTATTTAAACTAAGTTTGAATTTTGATTATAAAATGGTTATACATATATTGGTTATATCTGATCGTTGTTATATCTATCGTAAGTATGTAGTTGCTTTTTTACCCACAGTACGAACAATTTCACAAATACTACAGTTACATATGTATGTATGTAGTATTTCATGTGTCACTATGCACATATATATGTACACATTTTTATACATACATAAGTATGTGAATATTTACTAACTTCAGCGAAATAGAATTGTGTGACGCATATGTGAAGAGATAATTTCCCACGCACCGTTTTTTTTTTTTTGTATTTATATGTATGTATGTACATAGATATATTATGCAGTAAAATCACTTTATCTATCTATCATTGCCTCCTTTAATCGCTACACTTCACATAGGACACAAATAAAAAAAAAATTAATTAAAATAACAACAACAAAAATAGTCTAATAAATTTGCATGAAACTAATTGAAACAAAGAGGATCACTCAGYCATGGCATGTTAATGGTACACACTACTACTAAATGATTGGTACACGTGACCTTTATGCCCCCGACGTCATCCCTAATCACTGACAGATTAGTCATATCAAATTGGTTTGTTAAATTGGATAGCACAATTTTGCACGTTTAAGTGGAGTTTTCTGCCCACACCACTCCCGTCCACACACTTTCACACACAAACACACTAAATTACGTGCCTAATGCAAATTGAAAATGCAGTTACGAAATGCCTCCTACATACACGCACCACCCCAAAGATGAAATGTTACGACAACACGGCAAGTATCTCAAGAACTTTTTGTGAAAATCACTATTTTATTATTTATTTGTGTGCGACACTTTATCGTCACTCACCTGGAGTGTAATTAACTATTAATTAACTAATTTTTTAACTGAATACTAAATAATACACTGTGTGATTACGCGTTTACGTACCTGCAGTTTCAACTTTAGTTTTCACTGTGAGCTCTGCAAAGTGGCGAATTGGCAGCCGAAAGGTTGAATGGAGGTCGTTGCTTYAGACTGACATTCAGCTATTCAGTCAATGTGCGCCACATATCGGCAATTCGTATATTGCGCAATATTATTGTAAATATGGTGAAATATTGAGCAGTATTTGCAGCTAGTAAGGCGCTAGTAAAGCGTTAGTAAATTCAAATTTAATAAAATAAAATTTTATAAAAATATTTTTTATTGAAAGTGTTGCATATTGAATATTAAGGCTTTAATTTAAGCAGTTTATTAAAATTCGACAATAATAATAATAAAAGCATTTATAAACAAACAAATGATATGTATAAAAGATTGCCTAGCAAATCCAAATTATTGCTGGAATTGTAAAATTCGGTTCAGACTTCGATAGGAGAGTATAATTACGCGCACAGAGTACTCTCCCGAATCTCTTTTATCTTTAAATTTGATGCAACAGTTCTGTATTATTTCCAAAATTAGAAATAACAAGCATAACTAGGACCAGAGATAAATTTTTTTTCTGACTAGGACTTTCTGCGGTCTCAATTTGTCAACCAAGAAAAGCTGTTCATATAAACCAGTCAAAAACCCCTATATATTTTCCTCATGTTAGTTGAGAAATGTTTCGCACCACAACAATATTAACACTTCTAGCATCTTTACACCCCCAACAACAAGGCGAATCGAAGATATTTTAAATGCAAGAATTTAAAAGAAGTTTCCACGAAGTTGTTTATTGTCATCACTAAACACCGTGGTGACTTGAAAATTTTTATATATATCCTGTCTATAACCAGGGTTGCAAATATGCCTTTATTATATATTTTTTTGTAATCTCAAAAATTTTCATAATAAAATTTTTAATCCTATTAAAATCGATTGAATAAACAAAAGTAAACTTAATACCGTATTGAAAAATATTATGCTTATATGTGTATTATACAATTTTATTTCTAATCCAATTTTGAACTTAACTTTTATTTCAATATTATTTAAATAAAATACCCTGCTTTAAGCCAAAACAAAAATATTTAGCAACATAATAAATCATATATAATTATATTTATGTTTTTTGAAAAAATTTGGTATTTATGAGGCAAAATATTTTAATCAGAATAGAATCATAGTGTATATTGAAAATTTTGTTTCATGGTTAACTTATTTACATTTTTCAATTAATATTCTTAAAAATTTTAGTTAATATAGATATACAAATTTTTTGTGTACCATTAACATTATTTAAAAGGGCAACTTTATTTATTTTAGGTATATTATCAACAATTAAGGAATGTATGTTTTTTATCGCCCCACATTTCAATGTTCCTTAATCTATTGTAATCACTTTRAGGCTTTATAATAATCACCCCCGCATTTTTAGACATTTATATAAACAAAGGCATTTCAGGATAAAGGCTTAACCACCTAAGTAGCTTACGCACAAAAAGGTATATCATTTTAATATGCAACTTCAAGGTTTTTCATTTCCATCTCTTATCTCTTTCATATTCACCACACTTTTACCGGTGGTGTCGATTACAGACTGCAACTCTGCATTCACGTCGATTTTGCTACCTGCCTATTTATTTATTTGACGTTCGCACTGAATTTCTGTCAGTCAATATTAATATTTTTCACAGTCGCCATTAAGGAGAAAGGATACGAAATTTTCATAATTTCTATATTTTTTTGATAAAAATGGAGAATTTCGGCAGTGAAATCGGCCAGAAAATGCGGGTATGTGTCTCGCCATAAATGTCTGTATAACGAAAATGTTTGAAAATATACTTTTCACTATCAAAAAATATATACTATGAAAAGTTGTTTGCTGCTATTTAAGTATTTTCAATATCAAACATTTATTGATTAAGCACCCAGATAAATTGTAAAACAATTGCAGTAGTATTTGAATTAATTTCATTGTTTTATTATAGAGTGCTGTAAAGGCCAAACTCGTAGAGTTAGGCACTGGTGGCACAGCCGGCTACATAGACGATGAGCTGCCGGATTATGTGATGATTATGGTAGCGAACAAGCGTTCCAAACAACAAATGATCGCCGACCTCAACCTCTTTCTAGGCTCACAAACAGAGCTTTTCGTAACGTGGCTACATGAAGTGTTGCAAAAATTGCAAGAAGTGACATTGCCTGCAACTATTGGTAAGAAATTCATAAATGCGAAATATATATAAATRTTTATTTTACTATATTTTAATTATTTTCTATATAGCTACAAAAAAACGCAAGGCAGAGCTTAAGCAAGACGTTACAAGCAAAAA
Source organism: Bactrocera latifrons (assembly GCF_001853355.1). NCBI lineage: Eukaryota > Metazoa > Arthropoda > Insecta > Diptera > Tephritidae > Bactrocera > Bactrocera latifrons. Next base: position 73,646 of record NW_017534686.1, read on the forward strand.
GGAGCGKAAGGGTAATAAAAAAGAGAGAAAAATATCAACATCCAAAAAAGCCGGGGAGGAAGTGCAAAGTGCCACTGTAAACACAACCGAAAAATCRGCGTCGTCAAGCACACCAACAGTGCCACCAATTAACTCTATAACCGATGTCTTTGCGGATGTGTTTTTGGAGAAAGCTAAGAAAAATCTGAATACAACGGCTGAAGCGGCAGCGCATATAAAAAAGGCTAAAAGTGGCAACAAAACAGCAAGTAGTGAAGTAACTAAAAACTCAGCAACCAAGTTGTCTAATGAGAAAACGCATATGGCTGCGAATACCACAGTAAGCAAAGATCAGCGTTATAATGGTGCTAGTGGTGATAGTTCTACTAGTATTAGCAAAAAGGTCACCACAACAGCTACCGTAATCAGTGGTAATCGAGAAAAAGACTTAGCTGAGTTAGCTGAAATACAAAAGAAAATATACGCCGCCAAAAAGCATTTACGCCAATTGGGCGAATTGGAAGACAACAGTGATGACGAVGATTTCATAAATTTGAAAGAAGACGGTACTGAAGAGGAAGTTGAAAACCTTAGTCCAAAAGCGGTGGAAACGGTATACACATTATTTAAACATTTATTTTTAGTATTTCGTTAATGTTTTATCTTATTTGCAGCCTACACAAACAATAACAGAACAACGAGGTAGCAAACGGCGTAGTCCAATTGTTTTTGACGCTGGCGAAAAGAAGAGCGATGAAACAAAATCGCACGAAAATGAGGCATCTGACAGGTCCGCGCATTTTACACCACCACCGCAGACGAACTGTGTAGTTACAAAACCGAGCAGCACCAGTGAACTGCAAAGTACTAATAATGTACGTAGTAATAGTCAATTATTGCTACAAAAACAGCACAGCCAGGAACGTGAAAAGTCACGAAATCGCGARCATGAACGTGATAGACACGACTCAACCATTGACTTGCCCAAGAAGCCAGTACATGAACGGTTGGGCATACGTCAGCCAGCAGTTCGTGAAGCACAACAGCAATACCAACAACCGCGACGCACGCGTGAGGATAAACAGCTCTTTGTACCCTCTTTCCGACGAAAAGATAATGATAATGAACGCGATAAGGAGCGCGAAGGCGAAAAGGAACGTGAACGTGAAAGAGAACATGATAGAAATAGAGAAAGGGAACGTGAGCGTGAACGGGAACGGGAACGTGAACGTGAAAAAGAACGCGAGCGGGAACGTCAACGCGATCGCGATCGTATCCGTGAGCGGGAACGTGAAAGAAGTCGGCTCCCAGCTCGAGTCCGCGGTAGAAGTGAAGATAGGCGTAAAGACCAAGATTTAGAACGTGAACGTGAGCGTCCGAGAGAGCGTGGTCGAGAACGTAGTCGTGATACAGTGGAAAATAGGCGTAAAGGCAGTGTGCCGCGCATGCGACGGTCATTATCGCCAATATTACGACGCACCACAACCAATGAAACGCGTACACTGCCCAACATAACTGTTTCGGCTATTGTGAAACCAAATTTTGCCAATAAGAATATCCTTACTGAAAAGAAGCACGACGAGGAAATGAACTCATCAACAAGTGCAACGTCTACGGCAAGCGATGATAGTAGTGATGATGAAGAGTCTAAAGTTTCGCACTCTCAACAAACACAGCGGCAACGCATCGGCTCACGTGTTATTGTGGCACCTGTGAAGCCAGTGGAATCCTCCGAGGATGAAGATAAATCATTGAATTCAATTATAAAAATTAAACCACGCGCGCCAGTATCACCCAGCAAGCAAGCTTGCAAGACATTACTTCTACGCGCCGTCGCCGAAGCACAACGCTCGACCATCATAAAGGCACGTCACAAAGAAGAACAGGCAGTGTCYAACAAAGTGAGCAACATCGTTCAAGATCTAACAGACGAGCGTAAATTATATACCAAAGCTTATCGTGAGCGCTTGAAACGCGGTGCCAAAGTCACTTCTACATCGGCAACAAGCTCCAATTTGTTCAGACGCGCGACGCAAAATCTTGTGATCAAGGTGGAAAGCGATATGCCGTTACAAAAGCGGCGACGTGCACAAATCGACGAGATGGCGGTAGAAGAGCAGGCGCATAGTGATGCGGAAGAGATAGGGGAGTCCGAAGAAGTGGAGGAGAAGTACGTGCCAGGAACGGTGTTCCAACGCGTTGACTCCAACATCAATTACATGTATGTGCCGCAAATGATACGCATAAAGAATGAGGGGCAGGAAAGCGAAGAGTGCGTTTTACATTTTTTCGTTTTTACCGTTATTAATGTTTTTCGTACTACATAAAAACTACTTTTGTTTTACACAGCTCCGACGAAATTGCAGAGGATGGAAACGGCAAGGCACAGGAAACAGCCGATAAAGCGCAACAAAGGAAAACACAATTTGTGGTTACGCTTAATGGTGAGTTAGACGCTTTCAGTTTAAGTTGTAATGTGTTTAGTTACGGCTACAGTTGACTTAATTGATTTTTCGTATTCTCCATTGCAGATGAGAAAGCGGCTTTGAAGTTCATGTCGCGCGCAAAGGCTGCCCTGAAGCGTGTACGTTCCGAATCACCATTGCAAGAAGTCTCCTCATCGTCCTCGGTGGCGCGTTCCAAACGTGCCGAAGCATCGTCAACTACAAACACAACAACAAAATCAACACAAGCATCACGACCACGTTCGGGCGCACAAGAAAATGAGCACAGTCGTCGCGCCAACGTCAAATCACGCCTCTCAGCCAAAGTAATGCCCTCGTCAACGGTGTCACGTTTTAGCGATCACGAATCATCCAATTCATTACCGGCAACACCGCCACTAAGACGCACCGATTTAGTCGAAACTTATCGCAAACCAAAAGAGGTGAAAAAGATTATTATTAAGAATGATACAGATGATGAGGAGATGAGCCCCAAAAAGTTATCCTCCACCATTGTTGTGGGTAACGGCAGTCAACAACGCAAACACAAGCGCCCACACAGCGTGGAGCGTAACCAACAGCCCGAACGTTCAACCACGCCACCAACGTTGTGCAAAACCGACACGCGCAAGGAGTCACGCACACCGCCCAAACGCAAACGCAGCTCCAACAGCAGCCAGTATGAGGGCAGAGCGTATGCCATGGACGACAGCGATATTGATGATGATGARGTGGTGGAGCAGCCGGTACATAAGCGGCGTTCCAAAAGCGACGATAGCACACGCATGCGCGAAAGAGGGCGTGAGCGTGAACGCGAACACGAACTACACAATCGTGAGCGCGAACGTGCAGCCTCACGTGATTATTCCGCGGAGCGACATAGYGGCGAGGAGCGACGCAAGATTTCAACGCGCAATGTGGAGGCGAAAAAGTACGACAACATACCGTCGTGTAAGTAAATTTTTGTTGTAATTTTAAGCCAATTTCAAAGTAAAAATAATATGTATTTTTATCTAACAGTGAGCTCTGTCACTTTGGACTCGTCAGCTGGGCGTATTATGAAAACGAAGGAGCGCTGTAAATACCATCCGAACTGCACCAAACAATTTTGCGACTTTTATCACCCGACTGCACCGTGTAAAAGTTTCCCGAATTGCAAATTCGCCGACAAATGCTTATACTCGCATCCGCATTGCAAATATGATCTCGCTTGCACAAATCTGGATTGTAATTATGCGCACAGCGGTCCCAGGGATCCGGCGCAGCTGGTGCCACAGGCGCCCCCCTTATGTAAGTGTATATTTATAACTTGAATAGAGTATATTAAGTTTGCCACGAAGTCTGTAACACTCGGAAAAAATCGTCAGACGCACTAAAATATATATACGTTTGAACTTCCCTAACTCGAATCACGATAAAACACAAACCAATCTTCGGAACCGTCGAAATCGTGTTAATATAGCGTATAGCTGCCATACAAACTGAGAACGATCAAATAAAGTTCTTGTGTGGCAAATTTGTATTTGTGAAAAGGTGTTATGGCCTCGGTGCAACTGATTTTTGTGTTTCTTTTTTTTTTTTTTTTTTTTTTTTTTTTTTTTTTTTTTTTTTTTTTTTTTTTTTTTTTTTTTTTTTTTTTTTTTTTTGTTTTAACTCAAGTTGTCAAACTAATTAATTATTTCTTTCACTTCTCTTCTTCAGCTTCACATGTCGTGCCTGTGCAGAACTATAAATCAATTTCAGCCACAGCAGCCGCCAGCACCACCATGTGCAAATACTATCCCACTTGCACAAAGGTGGGCTGCACCTTCTACCATCCCAAGCCATGTCGTTTTGGCAAAAATTGCATCAACAAATTGGAATGTAATTTCTATCATCACGAAGTGCAGAGTAGCAGCAAATTTAAATGGGTCGCGTCGGTTGTTTAAAACGCGCTGCTGGCCACTGTCACCACTTCTAACGCATACATTTAGTAACTCTACTCTCCGTTATTTTTTAATATTTGTAAATGTAAATGTTATGCAGCAATGCATACCAATTCATTTTTACCACTACTATATTTATAAATTACACGCTGCGTAGTTATGCTATACGCAATTAAAAAATAATATAAAAACACAAATATATGGAAAACATTTTAAATTATTAAAAAATGATATTCTCGCATAATAAATATTAAATTGAAATAAAAAAATATTAACTCGCGTATAAAAAAAAATTAGTAGTATAAGCACAAACGCATAGAATGCTATACATATGTATGTGTGCATAAATATTATAATTATAATCGCATGGAGTTTCGCGGTAAATTCTTAAACTAGTGTGTACATTAAACGTTTTTTGCATTTTAGGGCTTTTCAAGTAATTATAAATGCAGTTAAAATAAAATAAAAATGATTAAGCAAACATTTGCATAATACAAATAGTGGTTATATTTTGTGCTTTGTTGCTATTTCTTGCGKAAATTAAAGCTTTCACTTTTATCACGGAAAATGTCAAAATACTTTGAAAGAAACATTAAAAAAAGTAAGGTTTTGTTAATTAAGCCGTGCAGRGTTGTTGTTATTCTTGTTAGAGTCACAAAAAATATTTCTCCAATACTTTTAGAGAATGCTGCAGAGTTTAGTGACAATGACCGAATTAATATAAGCAGCAGGTCTATTTACGTAGTTTTTTTTTGTTGCATTGGCAGAAAAAATTCGACAATAATTTTAGGCTAAATTATTTACATAAACTCAATATTCACGCCTACAAATGCAATYAAAATTTTCAGTTTTGCTTGTTATTGTCATATGGCACTCTGCAGCTGCTCAAGGTCAACTTCGTTGCAGTTTATTTTGACATTTTCCCTTTTTTCCCATTCTCAATAAATGGAATTAAAACTCACAGGCTTTGTATACTCACCAGCTTGTTTACAAAAATTCCAAATACATAATTTACTTATTTACAAAATCACATACGTATTCCTAAATTTGTAATAAAATAATCAAAACAATAACAACAAATATGATTATGAACAAATTRATGGAAATAACGAAATATTTATGATCTTCCAATTTCATAGTGAACATGAGTACAAGTTAATAACAAGGTTGTGTATAGTTTTTTTTCTACTATAAACCGTTACTTTTGTACTGAAATTGAAGGCATTTACATATKTACATACATACATACATATATGTGAACATATTTGCTTAAACAAGTGCATAAGCATTTTGAGATACACTGYTTGCCATTAAATGGTACCCACATTGCATTACACAACTTTTAGCCGCAGTTATTTAGGTTGAATCCACTACTAATAACATGTAGTCCACTCAGCCCGACAAAGTATTCGATATATATAAATTACTAATAACCGGTCGCACGTCAGTGAATGCAGCTCTGTATGGAAGAGTCGGTAATAATAACTCTTGCAATAAATTCTGTTGCTAAGCTCATAATGCTTATAGAGTAGAGTTTTTAATAAGCAAAATGACAAACAACAATAATCTACGCGAAAAATGTTATTGGAAAGTTGGCCACAATTCAGCTGTTGTAGTGGTTTGGTGGGGAGTCTCCTCCCCAGTAAAGGCGCTACAGCTATACAATTCTGTTGAAAGGGGGTTAAAATTGGGGCCAAAAAAGCACCAGCAGGATGTTTTAGAAGGTTCAAGCTATACTCTCGATGGAGAGCGTTGGATTGTCCAGCAAGACTCCTGTCCAAGCAGTTCCTGCTAGGATATTTTCGCAGAAATCATCCCTGCAGTCACCTGGGAACATCAAGAGGTCTTTCCCCAATTACTTTTACGACAAGCACTAACCTCYAAGCACTAGATCTCCAAGTTCAAGTAAGGAACCAATTTTTTTTCAGGTTTCGAGCAAATTATTGAGTTTATTAGAATGACAGACTGTGGAGAGCTGCGGGAATAGACCACAAACCGCAACGCAAATCTCAATTAGTATTTATCTACGTATCATAGCAGAATAAGTCTCTCATCAGAAGCTATTCATTTCATGCAAGGTACGAAAATATGTATAGCTACAAATTTATATGATTCTTAAAGCTGTTACTAAGTAGCTTCTGAGCGAAAACTTTTCAGGTTAAAAAAATACCTCTTTCAGTTTTGCTTCCGRTCTGTCTGTAGTGGCTGCTGAATTAGCAATACTTGATCGCATAAAAACTCTCGTGAATTCTGATTCGTTTCCACTAAATTTGTTTCCACTGACAGTTTTCTTGAGATCTCTGACGATCCGATCCGGAAAATACATTGGTTTCAAAGGTCTTCCAATTTTTTTTTTTTGATTAATTTTTTTAATAAAATACATATTTGCTTTAAAATAAACCTCAGTTGCTTTGATTTTCTGTTGYTGTAGCGGCTAAATTGCTTTCGAGTGACCGTTTTCTTAAGATCTGTGGCGTTCCAATCTGGAGCATATCTGTTCTCAAAGGTCTTCACTCTCAGCCTATCGAATACTAAATCTAAATGAAATAAGTGATTGTATTGTTTAAAGGTCTTTATTAAGTTTAAATATAAATTAGTCGATTTAATATAATACAGTCTCTTAAGTTAACGCATTTAAATATGTATGTATGTATTTTTTAATAAATGTATGTATGTATAGTATAACATAATAAGTAAATGTACGATAAAAAATCTAAATAACGGTAACGCGAATTGAATTAAAGGTATACGATTACACAAAATAAGGCCACCGAGTGGTTGTTGTAATTGTAGTCGTGGTATSTAGCTTACCGCGCATTATGTATTGGAAATACGCTAAATTATGCTTATAATTAGTTAGACAAATCATAAATTTGATTTCAAGAGCACTTTTGTTTGGAAGTCCACAGTGAGGATTTTGCTTTACACAAATGTTTTTGTTTTTTTTCTTGCAATAAT
>NW_017534686.1:81242-89667 GCF_001853355.1 Bactrocera latifrons
CTGCTCACTTGGCATTTAAACACAATACTGAGGTTTTAAACCTTACAACTATTTAACTATAAATATTCTTTAAATTATTTTTTATGTTTTTTTTTCGCATAACTTTATAAATATGTATGTATATGTCTATGAAAGTACGCTGTGTTTGAACTGAGCACATAAACAGGTTGTCTGAGCTAACTAGTTACATTATATCAAATATATATTTTAATTTTATTTAAAGTTAAATAGTTTTTAATTTATTTATTTACCCTAAATCTACGCCAAATTCTCCAAAAATTGACACCCGTTAGCTAAATATTGTTTTTCCTTACTTTTCAGGACAGGGTTGCAATTTTTAAAAAGCTTTTCTGCTTATTACTATTCGTAAGGATAGGGCACGCTGGCTTCAACTCGCTCAAAACAAGCGAATGCACGAAATTAAGAGCAAGTKTAATATTTTTAAAGCGCTTTATGTCTTCCAAGCAGCTTCAGTGAGCAATTTTTCATTATTAGTACGTTTAAACACTTACATATGTCTGGACTCCTTACTCTTTAAACTATACTTAATGGGCGGATAAAGACTTTATAGTAACGGTGTTACGGCTTTCATACATCACTTACGTGTCAAGTCAACATTAACTATAAATAAAATGTAAACGAAAACGAAAACGAAAGCTAACTAACTTTCAACGACTAAATTAGACGCTCCTCTGGCGGTGGCTTCAGCACATTATCCATTTCCAGCCGTGGATTACAGTATTCTTGCGCGCTGGGGCTGTAGGTGCCGCGCGTCGCACGCTTATTGCGCGCCATAACCAAGAATGTGCCCAACAGCGCCGCGCCGATAAGTAACAACACCACCAACACGGGTATGACAATGATGGCGATGTCGGCGGTGGACGGGCCCTCATCTTTGGCAGCCATCTGCGTGCGTGTRTGTGGAAAAAATGTTAAATTTCCAAAACTCAATTATTGTTAATGCTCACACTCACCACCACCGTGCAGTCYTTGCCCTCATAGCCGGCCTTGCAGGTGCACGTATAGTCCGCTTCATCGCCGCACGCCTCCAGACAGCTGCCACCATTCATGCACGGTGAACCCTCACCAATCTTGCACGGATCGGTAAAGTTGCAATACACACCACAGAAGGCATCCTGACAGATGCATTTAAATGAGCCCGGTAAATTGATGCAGCGTCCCAAACCGCCGCARTATTCAATGCCCGAGGCACATTCATCGATATCGATGTCGCAATTGTTGCCCTCAAAGCCGGTGCCGGTGCAGTTGCACTGATAGGCGCCGATGAGATCGTGGCACATGCCATTATTGAGACATGGATTGGGTTCGCACTCATTGATATCCTTTTCGCATAGGTGACCCATGTAACCCAAACTGCACTGACACAGTGGTGTCTGTAAGGTAAAGTTTAATAAGTTCATCAATGTAAAGTGACATAGAGTTKACTTACGTAGGCATCGGCGAATATGCAGAGACCACCATTTTGACACGGCGTCGTTTCGCAGAATGGCACATCGCAATAGGGTCCCTCGAAATCAGGCAAGCAGTTGCATGTGAAATTGTTGTTGGTATTGGCATCTGTGTTTAGAAAAATAATAGCCATAAATTTATTAGGTAATAACAGTTGTTTAGAAAAATCTTAAATTTGTCAGTGTTTTTTGAAATGTGGCAACGCRTCTCCTAAAAATGTGTAACACTGAGTTTTTTTTTACAATATTTTCCGCCAGGCCACCTTAACGCCAACCACTTGGAACGAACGTTATAATGTCACAGTTCATATTTTTTGAAAAGGTGGCAACCCTATTTTAAAAAATAATKAAAATAATGAGTTWTTGAAACTTTTGGATGGCTGTTATACGATTTTGCTTGAATTTTCGTACATTAGTGATAACTCTAATACAAGAAATTGCCAATAATAAGATTTCCGGAACCTCCTTTGTCCTCCCTGTCTTAAATAATACCTATCATTAGACTAGACTCATGTGGGATAAAAACTTTCTCTTTCTACATGAGCTTTCCGAACTGTGTGCGCTCTAGCATTTTAATATTTTGTTTACTCGGGAAAGGAGAACCAACAGACTTTCTGCCTACATCAAAACTTGTTCGAACTTTTTAGCTTGTTGCCTTAACTGAAATTTCTAGTTTTCGCAAAACCGCAGTTGTTTTTGGATATGAAATAAATTTGCACTTACTAAATCCATCCTCGCAAGTCGAACCGTTGCGGCAGGGCAAATTATCRCAGGTGACCTGCTTCAAGAAATCACATTGCGCWCCCGCATATTCCTCCGCACAGTCGCAATGGAAGGCGGCAATTAAATCCGTGCAATTGCCACCATTATGACAGGGCTGYGAGGCGCACTCATCAATGTTATGCTCACACAAGCGACCGTCGTAGCCCGGCAAGCAMCKACATTGGAAGTCGGCCACTTTRTCAATGCAAGTCGAATTATTCTCACAAGTCGCATTCAGGCATTCATTTATATCGGTGCCGCAGTCCTCCCCCTCATAACCAGGCAGACACGTGCAGGCATACTGTTCGGATGGTGAACTACAGTAACCACCATTCTTGCAGTCCGTATTAAAGCACAGCACACAACCCTCATCCGGTTTGGTCGAATTGAGACGGAATTGTGAGTGGGGCTGCACCGAAACGTTCTCAGTGCGTGGATACATCTCGGCGTTCGAGAAGTAAGGCAACAAGAGATCGCCAACGCGTGCCTCACCCAAGCAACCCTTGAATTGAGAGCCCTGCTGTGCTGAACTGCTGCCACGCGCTTGCCGACTATCAGTGGGCATGCCRCCGAGATAGACCTGAGTGTCGCTGGACAGTAGTTCTTGGAAAGCCTGTTGATCGATGTCTGCGGAGAAAGCGGGCGACGGATCGACCATGCTCTCCCAACCCTTCCAACCGCCCTCGAGTTTGCCGCCTTGCGCGCGTAGATAAATACGGTTCCAGCTGTTGAATAGAGGAAAAAAATATTAAAAATAATTTTCAATTTATTTTCCCATAATTCTCAAAACGTACCCAGGTTCGTTCGTCGTCTCCATAAGACTGGAATCGGATGTGTCTTTGGTAAAGCGCTTGGTATCGCCAAATGCCTCTTGATTCAACTTCCAAGTTACCGTCACTTGTCCTTGATTCACGCCGATTTCAAAGAAGCTCTCACCATTTTCTATGAAAAATAGTGTACCGCCAGCGCGTGTTCTGTACGCGATCTCTATAACCGGTTGTACCAACATTTTTGGTTCATCCGGCATTTGCTCTACGAAGTAARTGAACGCCAAAGGATTCTTTTCRTTGTCCTTAAATGTGATGTTCGTCAGACAYTCATAGCCATCGTCGAGATTCTGACATTTACTGTTACCCGGACACTGAACTAATTGACAGAATTCGATCTCTTGACAATTCTTGCCCTTATAACCATTCGGACAGGTACATACATAGTCATTCCAAGTATTCCTACAATCGGCATTGTGCTTGCAAGGATTTTTACGACACAAATCATCGGTTACTTCACCTTTTAGTACCGATGTACGATCGATAGTAACAACACCGAACGAGGGCGGCAAGAGCAAGTCATCTTCATTCAAGGGATACAGTTCGACGATCATCGTATGTGAGCCATTGCTTACTTTCACATCCTGTATGATACCCTTGAARTATTCCTTCTCATCGACCTCATTATTTACGACATTCTCTTCGGGCCCMGCRGACGCTGGATCTGTACCAGTAGTTGTTGGCGCTTGTGTTTGYTCGCCAACTGGTGGKCCGCCGAGGTAGAGCACCTGCGCATCGAGTAAACCAGTGGAGGAGAGCGTTTTACGGAAGTACTCAGTGCCATTGAGTTTAACCTGTACGAGCGTCTGATTGCGCACCACTTCGATGAGATGATTGTAGCCGTTATCAAGCTTATTGCCGCCKACAGTGTAGGCCTCGGGCGTACCGTTAAATTGCATTTTTACCAGCAATTCGCCGCCATGCAGTTCGGCGGCTACATATGATTCGCCAGTGTCAGCTTTAAAAAAGAGATTTTTGGTTTTAAAACGCTCTCAAAGTTAAGAGAGTTGAAGAGTGGAAATTTTATTAACAGGTTAAAAGATTTGTTGGGTATAGAAATAAATTAAAAAAGGATCTAAGGTAATCTAGGGTAAGAATACTTAGTGTATATATATTAAGGTTATGTGAATTGGATCAATAAGTTTCAGTACTGTGTTGGTTATAAAGTCGTATTATGAATTCAGGCGTCTTCACATCCTTCAGTCCGAGTTCTATGATCATCGGAAATAGGATAAACGAAGTTTTCAAATCTCAAGTTCACTATAGGACTACAGAATCAGGTGGAATATATATTTTACGGAGTTTTAGACAGTAGTTTTCAGGACTACCTCATATATACAACTTAAAAACTGACTTATTCGGTATAGAAAAGKTATGGTTAAGCYCTCAACAAACAAASAACTTAACCTGAAGCTCTAATCAAGTCCAGCAWAAAATAGYTGTAGCTCTTATTGATCCAACTCACATCATTTGTGTATTTAGAAACAATTAATASGCGTAAATACTTACTTGCTCCCTTTGGTGTGATCTTCTTTGGATCGCTGCCCAAATAGAAGACCTGGCCAGTAGGCTCGCGTGTGCGTATAAACATGGAGATATCAAGTATGGAACGTATGGCACGACGWGCCGAGTCGTTCGTCTCCACAACMACAGCAGAATGTGTGGTGTTCTCGTGGCCAAATGTGGCGGCAGTTATGTCTGTCGAAACACAAATAAAAAGTGTTRTGAAAARTTTTGGAARYCACTTAAATCAAATTCMATTTAACCCACTGTATTTGCAGGTGTGCCCGAAGTGCGGCCGCTGACAAGTGCACGAGAATGTATGCCACAAATCCGTGCATGCGCCATTCGAATGACATGGATTCGGTATGCATTGCTCGGTGCGCGGACAACCGGCCTGTATATTCGTCAAATTCGTATCTATTTCGTTGCCTTGCTCCTCGGGAAAGATCCACTTGCCATTAACGACAATATCCTGCATGCAGCCGACAAAGCTCGACGGACGATGCGGCAAATGGCGTAGATATGATTTCAAATTCGGTATTGTGCCGCCCAAATATGTGAGCGGAAATGATGGCTGACTGCCATTTGCGGTCTCATACGAACCCACGGGAAAAATGGCTTGCTCATCGTTYGCTGAGAGCACCAGATGCGAAGTATTAATAGCGACGAATACTTTATGCCAATTGCTATCGTTCAATTTGGAGCCGATAAAGACGCCCTCCCATTTATTGAGTAGCGAAGAGTGTAAATTCAGGCGACCGTTAATCAGTTCCAATATATAGCTAACGGGTTCATTGTGTCCGATCGATGTGCCAAAAGCTAGTACACCGTTGGGTAATGTGGTTTTGAATTGTAGATTTATATCGTAACCCTCTTCACGTTGCGTCTTCACCGTTATTAAACTACTCACAACCATTGAAATCGTTGTTGTCTTCTCACAAATATCTCCTTGGAAACCATGTTGACACGTGCAGTTGAAGAGATGCTCGGTTTCGTTGACTAGATATGGCTTGCAATTGCCACCATTTTGACATGGTGCGCTCAARCAACCTATCAATGGCACCGAACAATTCTTACCGCCGTAATTGGCATCACAATCGCAAGTGTAGTCGTTGATTTCATCGATACAGGTACCGTGTGCGCCACAGGGTTGATACCTTCGGATGTGAAAGAGAGGTAAATGAAAAAATCATATAAGGAGCTACAAGAAAGTTATTATAGCTGATCCTATATCCTCATCATAATCCTCACTTTTAGTTAGGACCTTGAGATCATCCAGCAGCGCATCAAAATCGTGAGTATGCAAATCCTCACAATAAAAAAAGGTACTAACGAAGTTCGAAGTTAGATTTGTACATATTACATAATATAGGGTTTGTCCGGAAAGTAATAGGACTGAATTCATTTAACAAAATGTACCAAGCGTTACAACTCTTTAAAACCTTTCAAAATGGGTTCCTTCTGCTCAATGCAGCGCTGCCAGCGCGATTTTCAAGCACTGAATTCGTSATGGAAGGCATTCTCCGGAATAGCTTTGAGAGCCGAGGTGAATGCTGCTTGGATCCCCTCTGTCATCTCAAAATGCATAGCCTTTCATCGACCTTTTCAGGCAAGAAAGAAAGAAAAAGTCCGGGGCCACATCTGGGCTGTAGGACCAATCGACTGCGATATCTTGTCGGCTTGCATTACTCACCGAATTACGTCGTGCGAAAATGTTTGTCCTGACTCTCTAGGTGCTCGAAAACAACTGACCAGACGCTCGTTCGTTAGCTAGGTATGCTCTCTACCGAATCCAGTCGGTGCGCGCATGCTCCGAAGTACTTGCGCCGGAAGAAAATCAGTCCTATTACTTTCCGGACAATCCTGTACCATCCATTTGGATTCAAGATCCGGATTAGCAGTTTGAAAAGAAAAAAGGTTGCTATACATAGAAAATATTTTATTTAAAACATGAGATTTATGAGATACGGACTCGAGCCTATCGGTCTCGCAAACAAACGGAACGCTTCAATAAACGAACCACAGAGTTACAATGTCGAGCCTTCGGTCTCAATAAAAGTCGCAAAACGAACGAACTGAAATGAGTGAGGATATATATGAGAAGCAATGTGGCGAACTGGGTTTCTCTAAGGCATCTCTTTTATGGGATGGTTAGATGTCCAGAACATGCTTTATTTATGAAGGAAACCTACCAAGTGGGTCGGCGTAACGAATCTTATGGACTCTGGACCCTGGACTTAAGCGAAATCTGTGCATCTCTCAATCTCGTTATTTCAAGCTGCATTTTAGCTGCCATGGTCAAATTTTTTACCTCACAAAGCTCATATGAGGTATTACATATATCCAGATCACTTAATATTGGAGACATCTCACCGAATTTTTCGATTTGTTACCATACACTAATTTCCAAATCGTTTGATTGAGAGTAAGATTTAAAAAACTGAGAAGTCATATTTTTGTAATATGGAATAATCTTTTGTACCTAAAGACTGATTGGTATTATAAAYCAAGATTACTCCAACAAAATTTTTAAACTTTTTCTTTACAAACATTCACCTATTCTTCACTTCAGCACTTACCGGTCGCACTCGTCGATATTGGTCTCGCAATGACGGTCTTCGAAGCCSGGGTCACAATCGCAGGTATACGTGCCGATCTGGAAATATTCAAAATTCAAAGACCCTTGCTTCGAATAAAACTATTCCTAAAACTTACACCATCATTACAGGTGCCATGTTTGCCACACGGATTCGTTTCGCACTCATTAATATTGATCTCACAATTCTTGCCCATAATACCTGGCACACAAACGCATTCATACCTAAAAATGGTAAAATCAAAAAATATCCACCACTCACAWTCCTCCAACCAAACTTACCCGCTCGCATTCTCATAGGAAAATTGACGACTAAAGAACTCTGGCAAATCCATYGTTTGACTTAGCGCATACAATGTTATATTCGAACGTTCCAAACAATTACCGTTATACAAGCACGGATTACTTTCGCATTCATTAATATGGATTTCACAATTCTTGCCCATATAACCCGGATAACATTTGCAACGGTAATCATTTATATCGTCTATGCAMGCAGCGCCATTTTGACAGGGTTGCGATTCGCATTCATCGATATTTAATTCACAGAGTTGACCCTCATAGCCCGTGTTGGCACAATCGCAATGAAAGCCGCCCAATTCGTCTATGCAATGGCCGCCATGTTGACAAGGCGCCGAGATACAGTCATCRATATCGTTCTCACAGAAGCGGCCCGTCATGCCGGGTATACAAGAGCAGGTGAAATTGTTGATCATGTCGTTGCAAGTCGAGCCCTTCGTGCAGGGATTACTGTCGCATTCGTTGATATCRATTTCACAATTTATACCAGTGTAGCCGGGCTGACAGACGCATTCGTAGGCGTTGATCTGGTGAGAGGTTACAAATTTGGGGTTATTAACGGAGGTTTTGATTAAATTAGGGTACTACATATTAGTGACAAATTTTTTGACTTAAGTGTACGAAATTCTAGGGAGCAGTGATATGAGGGAAGTACATACAAAAATATACAGGTCGAGGATATTGGATTTTATGAGCTATGACAAGATATCTTCTAACTAAGGTTTGTCTTACAGTAATACGTTAAACTTGTTCAYGCTTGACGTCTATCGCCATAGCCAAATGATAACATTTTTTTTTTATAAAAAAGGGTGATCCATTTCGAGGTTACGTATTTTTTAAAGAAAAAACACAGAAACTTCAAATTTAATGGGATATGTTTTTTATCATTCGAATGAACATTCTTTGACATTTGCTACAGATTATCGCTTTCAAATGTTGGCCGCGGCTATGTCTCAGATGGTCCATCT
>NW_017534686.1:90937-94213 GCF_001853355.1 Bactrocera latifrons
TTATAATCTAAAAGTACTACGTTGTTTACAACTACATGCGAATATACATTACATCGAGTCAAGTTACAGGAATGAGCAATACCAGCAATTGACTGTTGCTACAAACATGAAATCTCAACTGGACTCACTTGTCTCAAAATCCGATGTTTTCCATATTTAAAGAAGAACAGCTAAGAAYGCTTTAGAAACATACGGMACAATACAAAATACAGAACACACACTTACCTTATTGTTGCAGGTCGCACCATTCTGACACGGATGACTCAAGCACTCATCCACATCCGAGTCACAGTGTTTACCCGTAAAACCGGGCGTACAATAACACTTGTACGAGCCCTCTTCATTCTTACAAATGCCATTGCCGCAAATATTCGGATCCAAAGCGCACTCATCCACATCCTTCGTGCACGTACGACCCGTCCAGCCGGACGTACAGCTGCAGGTGTACTCGCCATTCGACAGATCCGTACAGACGCCACCATTGCGACACGGCTGCGCCGAGCAAGCCGTGCAGATCTTATTCTCCGGACAAACACACTTATTCAACTGGCATACCATTGGCTCTTGGCAATTGAGCGCCGTACAAGGTTCGGCTTTCTCGCAGCGTTCGCCCGTAAAGCCACCGGCACAATAACAATGTGTACCATTCATCGAACAGGTGCCACCATTCAAACACTTGCCGCCATTGATGCAATTGACTGCGGCGCTGTTGGGATTGTTGCCGACGGCGCCGCCACTGCCGGTCAATGGCACATTCGGCGGACCATCTGTGACGGGCAGTTCGCAGTTGTAACCTGTGGTTGTGGGAGAAAAATCGCAATTAGTCAAGCACGTTCGGTGTGTGTGTGTGTGTGTGTGGCGGGAGTGTACAGTTATTTTACTAATTTTTTCCATATTCTCTTTTGTTTTTTACGGTTAATGCTAACCAAGAGCAATTGTTGTAGTTAACACAAGCAAACCAAACGCCAAATTAACTAGATTTACGCTCGTTAAAATATTCGGCWGTGGGGATTTAAATACATACAAGTGGGCGTGGGGAGGTGGGTAAAAAAAAAACAAATAATAATATGAAAATTGCGAGCAGCACTACATGCATATATGTATACAGCTAATCATATTTATAACATTCGTGTGTGTGTTTGTAATTATAAATTAAGCTACAAGAACAGCAAGTCTACCAACATTACAACTACAATTATAAACGGTAATTAGAAGGGTGTTTGAGGTTAAGTATTTGTGTTGACTTTGTACAGGATTGTTTTTTGTTGCTGTTGCTGTTGTTGTTTTTGTGTGGTTTTTTTTTCTATTGTACATTCTTTGGATATATTGTATTTGCATGTATTATATACATAGTATGTAGTATTGTAATTGTTGTAATGTTCCAAACCTGTGTATCCACTAGCACATAAACAAGTAAAATTTGAAGCACTGCCACTACAAGTGCCACCGTTCAAGCAATTATCGGGGGGGCATGCTTTCAATTGAGCCAAATGTGATAATAGCGGATTATKTGTGGTTTTTGTTGTTGTTGTTGTTGCCGTGTTTATTGCTATATTTCTAGCTGTTGTCATTGTTGCGGTTGTTGTTGGTGCTGTTATGTTCGCTGTCAGTTGTCCTGCAGTAGCAGTTGTTGTTGTTGCTGCTGCTGCTGCTGCCGCGACGGTTGTTGTTTTTGCTGCATTAGCAACCACCAAATTGGCTGTTGGTGGTGCTGCGGTTGTTGTACTTGTTTTTGTGGTCGTCGTTGTTGTTGTTGTTGGTGGTGGTGTTGGCGGTGTTGGCGGTATTGGTAAGCAATGGCCAATTGGGCCTAAATTAAGATATTAGTGCCAATTGAAAGGAGATAGTACAAAGTACATGCACCACAATTAGTTTCTATAGAAATTCGTATGTATGTATGTATTTATGTATGTACATATGTATGATGTTTGAAGTGTATGTTTGGTTGTTGTTGTTCATGTATGTGTATGAYAATGTGTTTTTTATGTTTCTTGGAGTATACATGCGTGGAAACTAACAAAATCGTTCGCTTGGCTAACGGTAACTAAATGAGAGTTATCTGATTTGGGTGTTCTCTTGCATAAAACAGCTGATCTAGAACGGTGTTAACCTGCAATCGTTATTATTTTTTTCCTGAGCCTTCACTGAAAGGTTCTTATAAGTGATTTGGCGGCGTATAATTCGTTCGAATATCCCCACAAACCAATACGGCTGTGTAAACTGACGTTGAGCAATACCAAAAGCTTGGTACGGATCGGGAAAGACCTCTCAGAGCCGTTCTATACCAAATGAGATTTCAGACAAGGCGACTTCGTTTCGTGGGACTTCTACAATCTACTCTTGGTTACTAAACATGGAAATCGAACTAAATAGAGAATGGACCATCTTCTATAACAGTGTACAGCTGCTGGCGTATGCCGATGATATTGATATCAATGCCCTCAACATCCGCGCCGTTAGTTCTGCTATCTCCAGAATGGATAAGGAAGCGAAGCGGTCTGGCGGTGAATGAAGGCAAGCCGAAATATCTCCCGTCATCAAACAAACAGGCGTCGCACTCGCGACTAGGCTCTCACGTCACTGTTGACAGTCATAACTTTGAAGTCGTAGATAATTTCGTCTATCTTGGAACCAGTATTAACACCAACGACAATGTCAGCCTCGAAATCCAACGTTGAATAACTCTTGTCAATAGGTGCTACTTCAGACTGAGTAGGCAATCGAGAAGTAAAGTACTGTCTCGACGAAGAGAGAGAAAACTCTATAGGTCATTCATTGTTACCGTTCTGCTATATGGTGCAGAGGCATGGACGATGACAACATCCGATGACTTGACGTTACGAGTTTTCGAGAGAAAGGTTCTGCAGAAGATTTATGATCTTTTGCGCGTCAGCCGCGGCGAGTATTGTATTCGATGGAACGATGAGCTCTATGAGATATACGATGAAACCCACATAATTTAGCGAATTAAAAGACAGCGGAAACGCTGGCTAAGTCATGCCGTCCGAATGAATGAAAACACTCCAGCTCTGAAAGTATTTGACGCAGTACGTGCCGGGGGAAGCAGAGGAAGAGGAATACCTCCACTCTGTTGGAAAGACCAGGTGGAGAAAGAACCAGCGACGCATTGCGAAAAGAAAAAAAAAACGACTGGCGCGCTGTTGATAACTCGGCTTCATCGGCATAACATCGAGTTAGCGATGTCTAGACCAGTAAAGAAGAAGAAAAAATTGTATGTCAAAGGCGTACCTTTGCGTACTCTGCTCTGAAAGGTCA
>NW_017534686.1:94998-115444 GCF_001853355.1 Bactrocera latifrons
GCATAACATCGAGTTAGCGATGTCTAGACCAGTAAAGAAGAAGAAAAAATTGTATGTCAAAGGCGTACCTTTGCGTACTCTGCTCTGAAAGGTCAACTGTAGAAAATATCGATAAAATAATGAAAAACTTCCGAGTCTGACTGTTATTTAAGCACGGTTTTTATTGCACAGATGCTGAACTTGGCACAAGAAATAATTGGAAACCATTCGAGTAAGGCTGGCTATAAAAAAGTTCAATGCTTGGGTGCCATACTAACGCTCAGAATAGTGAAACGTTTCCAGTGTGTTCGGTGGGATTGGTAGTGAATCATCTACTACGATCTCTTCTCTACGAACCTCTTAAATAAGTAATCGCCGAGAAGTGGCTTGTTGACAATAGGAGAGTTTTTGGTTTCCGCTATCAAGACAACGTCATCCCATACCCATCGGAAGTGACTTGCCAGCCGCTCCGGAGCTTGTTTAGGTTATCTTCATTGCATCTACCTTATAGCTTGAATCTAATAATCACTAAGTGATTACTATTTGTTTCTGTTTATAAGGAATGATTTTGATGGTGAAAAATTCACATCAATAAAAGTCTGTGGAAATAAATTCTTCCAGATTTTCGCCAGTAGTGACTAATGTTTCTACGAGWGTGGCATCATGTAATCACCTTCAAAAGAGAAACAAGTTATCGACATGTGATATCCCAAATCAGAAAACTCCGACTTTAATTTTGACTAGACTTTAGATTTAAAGATTGAATGAATAAAACGGACTTTTCAGAAAACTACTAAAAATCAATATAGATATCATGGTTAGACTAGAAAAAGGTTCTCCCACTATTGAGGTTGTTTAAAATAAATGCCATAATTTTCGAAAATTATACCTTAAGCCCCAGCAAAAAAAGTAGACAAAGTCGACATAAGATATTTGGAGTTTCAGTAAGCTGTCCGTTCTTTTAATTTCGTTCTGTTATTTTTTTAGAATTAATTAGCGTTGCCAACTAAGCGAACATTTGTTAGTCTCCATGTTCCTTGTTCTACTCAATTTATATATACATAGAACCACCAAGATTTTGGAAATACCTAGCTTTTAATATAAATATACTGATTTAATTCAATCTAAAGCTCTTCGATGTACAATAATATATATCGGTATTATTGAATAAAAATTACAAACATTTTGTGACAAAACTCTCACAGTAAAGCGAGTTTTATTAACAACAGCGTGCCGAACTTCCAAAATTATTCATTACCCAACTGAATACACTATCGAAGTTGGCGGTCTTTACTGCGAACTATAGTTGACTCGGTGACAATTATTAATACTATACACGGTTGCTTCAAACGTCCAAGTGAAGGCATGGGTTTTGTCGCCAGGAAAACTTTGCAGACGATTTTAAGTACGCTCTTATTTGAGCGCGATCTGTCAACCAGATTGTTGACAGCAGCTGCTTAAGTCGATACACTTCAATAGTGCGTTACGACTTTCATAATGAATAAAAATATCTAACAAAGGATTTGTCTTTTATTCTATCTTTTATTTCTAACCATTATGAAAATATTAAAAAAGTTAAGGATATGGTGCTTGAAAATCGTCAGGCAGGTGTTAAAGAGATGRCAAGAGAGCTCGACATCTCTCGTGAGTCCGTTCAAATGATTTTGGTGGCTATTTAGAGTGTACCGACTCGTTCCGATAGAACTAAATTTTTTTCAAAAAGGGTACCGTAAACAGGTCTCTTCGAGTTCGGAACCCACGTTCATGGAAAGCATTTTAAGTGTCAATGAGATATGGACATATGAGTTTGATAAGCAAATCAAAAAATGATCGAAATGGAGCAGAGAAAAACGAGCCGAAACCAAACAAAAAACAAGTAAGGAAGACCTAAGTTCGGGTGTCACCGAACATTTTATACTCTCGTCAAGATATTTAAATTTTTACTCAAGTTACAGCTTGCACGGACGGATAGACAGACATCCTGATTTCAACTCTACTCGTCACCCTGATCACTTTGGTATTGGTAACCATATATCTGACGATATATACTGTTAGTAGCAACTTTATTGCGAGAGTATAAAAATGATGCCGTCAGAATTACATCAAAATATCTGAGAGATTTATCGATATTTTCGGTGAAAAATTAGGTTAGATTAGGTAGGCACTGAGTTCTTCGTGATCGATATCAGGGACCTTGAAAAGTTATAGTCCGATCACGACAATTTTTCCACAAGGGATACCTCAGCTCAAATACCGTATTTGTGTAAAGTTTTATTCCGCTATCATCATTGGTTCCTAATGTATATATTATACAGAGAAGGCATCAGATGGAATTCAAAATAGCGTTATATTGGAAGAAGGCGTGGTTGTGAACCGATTTCACCCATACTTCGTACATGTCATCAGGGTGTTAAGGAAATATTATACACCAAATATCATTGAAATCGGTCGAGTTGTTCCTGAGATATGGTTTTTGGTCTATAAGTGGGCGACGCCACGCCCATTTTCAATTTCTAAAAAACCTGGATGCAGCTTCCTTATGACATTTCTTCCGTAAAATTTACCAAAAAAGTTACTTCCATCCCTAATGCGATTCTTTGCGCCAAATTTCACTTTAATACCTTCATTTATGGCTTAGTTTTGACACTTTATAGGTTTTCGGTTTTCGCCATTTTGTGGGCGGTGGAGTGGGCCGATATTGCCCATCTTCGAACTTAAACAGGCGRTCAATAAGGAGTTCTATTTGGTTTTATATTAATGAGGCGTTGACGTGAGAACATCAGTTGAAAAGGTAAAGAATTATGGAAGAACAATTCATGGATTTTGCAAGCTGATCGCCATCGCAGCATCGTTTAAGCTCCGCATTCATGTGATTTGGTTTTGTGCAAATTTTTCTTGTTCCTCAAATTGAAATTTCAGTCGATAGAAGAGATAAAATAAAATTTGTTGAAGAAACTGAAGACCATCGCAAAAAGACTTATGCAAAGTATCTCGAGGACTGGAAACATTGTGGCATAAGTATATTACATCTGTTGGAGACTATTTTGAAAGCAAAATTCGCTGAAGGCTATCTCAAAAAGTTGCTGAAAGTTTCGACGGCTGGAAAAATCTTAATCGGGGTATTGATGAATAAATAAATATTTTGCGTTTTATTTATAATTTCCAGGAACCTTTTTGACACAATATAAACGATTTTCAAAGTTATATTTCAACAYAATTTTGGATTTTAAAGCGATTGGCATTGACCATCTTGTTTTTATAAAAACACCTGATTGCTAAGTTGGCAGCGGAATTGAATTAAATCAGTATCAAAAATAATAATACATAATATGTAAAAATATTTTTTAAAACCACCAAAGCAGAAAAAATATATGTATAACTTGCCAAATAACCACATCCATTTATACAAATATCAATACAATTTACTTGAAAATACTAAAATATTCTAAAAGCTCAATAACAGTAATGCTTGAAGGAATCTCTAACAGTACTTATATATTTTCACAATATGATTTTTTCTTTTCGTACTTAATTTCAGCTCACAGCGTTTCTTTTTTAACCAATCGGGCGGTATGTAGCGCTTGCGCTTCTCACCCAGGCATTCCCACTGGCTGAGTGCATCATACGATTCGTTGGGCGAGAGGTTAATATCAGAAGAAGCTTGGCATGCCAGAAGGAATATTTAAAATCACTTTTTTTGTTTAAATTTCTTACAAGAAAATGACAGCGTAGAAGCTTARAGTAAGCTATTTAAATAGTTATAATATAAAGAAGCAACCCTTAACCCACTTTAACCATACCGAAAACCCTTACAACTAACTTATTTCATATAAAAATATAATAGTATTTTACTTGCTTAAACTAAACCCACATATTATGCGCACATCGATGAAATGCGTACGAACGAAGGCGTAAAGAAATGCAAATAAACCGCCAACTGGCGAGACTTACCCGTTGTGCCTGGCTTACATATGCACTTCCCGCCAATGCACTCCGAATCGATGGGACACTGCGGACACGGTGGACTCTGTTGACACAGCTCACCGCTATAGCCTGGCGCGCACTGGCAATAGAAGCCGATCGTCTTATTCACGCAGGTACCGCCGTTCAAGCACTGTTGCGTCTTACAGTTCGTGGGCTCCTCGCACGTCTCACCGGCCCAACCATCGGGACACTGACAGATGAACCAACCGTARCGATCGTAACARCGRCCGCCATGTTTACACGGACTGCCCTCGCATTCGTCGATATTCGTTTGACAATTTGGACCCGTGAAACCGGTGTCACGGCAATCACATGTRAAGCCATTCACCAAATCCAAGCAACGTCCGTTATTCAGACAAGGTTGCGAGGCGCAATCATCCACATCATTCTCACAGCGCGCACCCGCATAGCCTTTGGCACATTCGCACTCGACTTTCGTCGAACCCGGCGCTACAATGCAAGCGCCGTTATTTAAACACGGATTCGGTTGGCAGGCGGGATGTACATTGATTTCCGTTTCACAATTCCGTCCGCTATAATTCGTTGTGCATTTGCACTGATAATCGCCGCGTACGTCTTCGGTGCAGTTACCGCTATTCGCGCAGGGATTACGTGCACACGGCGAACCATTATCGATTTGACAGTTCTTACCCGTGTAACGTGGCGTACAACGGCATTCGTAACCATCATTCAACGGTATACACTGACCATGACTCATACACGGATTATTGGAGCAGTAATTATCTTGTCCAAGCATAAGTGTATCRTGATCGCCACACGGACCGGTACTCAACGGACAAGGACCATAAACGACATTCTGCACAGAGCCATTGATGAAGAGCAAGCCGGGTCCATCTTGTAGACAACCGCTAAATGAGTTGCCCAATATTAAAATAGCCGCCTCATTGCCGATATCTTGATTAGTCAGAAATTGGCTGTTATACGTGGAATTCGCTGTAATTAAAGTCGGTAAAGTAATGAAGCTTGTTACATAATAGCCACAAACAATGACATGGTGTTACCGTAATGCATGTACTTACCGAAAACTAACGACGTGCGATCGATGTACAAGTAGAGATTACCATATTCGTACTTGAACTGTAGCGTGTGCCAGTGATTGTCGAGTAAGTGGTAGGGTAGCTTAACATCTAAACGGTTGTTGGGGCCAATCACCGCCGGACCGGCCAGTGAGACTTGCAGAAAATCACTCAGCACAGTGATGACGAAAGAGTTCTTATTATATTGTTGAGCTAAAATTTCACCACCTGTAAGGCGGCGGTTAGCAAAGAGATGTGTCAGTTGTATTAGTTGTTATAAGAGGGAGTCTTTTAGAGCGTGTAATTTTTAAAGTGTTACTCACCGCGACAGGAGCGAAAACTGATGGCGGAATGATCCCAAATTGGCATCGGTGTGAGCAGTCGCAGGTAGGCCGAACCATTGAAATATGCCTCCGTACTTGTAACGCCGGACGAGGCGGCGTGCGCTAACTGAATTAAACCTAGAGCTGCAAAGAAAAGAAATAAAAATTAATTACTTTTATATAATATGTTAAAATTATAGTATTTATAATACAATTGAACGAAACTGTTGTGAACTCTAGCAGTCAAAAAGCATCAGTTGAAACACCAAATCAGAAGAACAGAGACAAGATTGCCACACACAATGGCATACGAGAAATGAGCAGTCAAACTTCATAGTTATTGTAAATAAAGTCTACCGCACTTTCCATTCATGACAACATGAAAAAAAGTATTTTCTTGTCAACCTATCACACCTCACATTGTCTCAGCCAAGCAAACGAGACTTTAGATATCACAGTGGTTTCCTGTAACTATTTAAGAAAACGATTTTGTTTGGTCAGTTTGTGTGTTGGCTATATGCTATAGTGATATGTTGCAATCTGAACAATTGGCTTGGAGACTGCCCCACTGTTTTGAAAAATAATCCATGTCAAAATTCATCAAGATTTCGATTCTTCAGTTTGTCTGGCAGCTACATAAATCCTAAAATAACAGCGTTTCAGAGCGGTTCCAAGCAGCTTCTTGCAGCAAGCTTCAGATTGCTTTCTCAAAAACCAAGTATTGTATTGGCAGAGTACAAAAATATAAACGATTAAAAATTTTATATAACTACAAGCGCTGGTAATATGGGCCCGAGAAACATTAGAATCTTAATATATGGTACTCCAAAGTGTAATACGTAGAATACTAGAGGACCCGGCGAACTCTGGAAACAAATAAACAGGTTTTGTTTGTTACAAATAAAATATTTAGGTATTTTAATGTCTCTTTATTGTTCATGTATTCTAGTGCAGGGGTCGTGCTTTTCAGTTAAGTATCTTGTGATACACGATTTTTTTTATTTATCAGGCGCAAGAACAAACAACGCAGATGCCATATCTAACTGACCATGCAAAAAGCATATTTCAGACTACAAACTTTAAGGGGGTATTCTAGTGTAGAAATCAAATTTTGGGCAGTGTTTTGAATTTTATTAAACAAAAAAAAAAATATTTTTACTATCCATTTTTTTATGGTTTTTTTTTATTGATATCTTAAGAATACAGAAAAAAAAATTTACAAAAAAATATTAAAAATTAAAATAATTACAGGGAGGGAAGAGACAGGTTTAAAAAAAAACAAATGGCGCATCCTGGTGACATTGATCCTGACTCTCCTTTTAGTCTGAAAAAAATATCAAACAAACTTCGTAATCAGTAAGGATGCTGTTATAGTCCCTACCTCAGGGAACACGAAAAAATTTTTTTTTGAAAAATAAAAATAAATTTTTCTGAAAATAAAAATCATTTTTACGCTTTTTTTGAAATTCCTTAATTTTTTTTAATATTAAAAACAAAAATTTTGGCACGATGCTGGTAGGAACGATAAAGGATTATATAAAGAAGGTTCACAAAAATTTTCAAGTAAATCGGTTGCATAGAACTTGAGATAATGCCGGTACCGTGTGGAAAAAAGTAGTTTCGAGAAAAACGCGTTTAAAAAGTGAGTAAAATTTCAAGCAGTCTAAGTCATCCCAGCGCACTAAGGTACTGCGTCACTAAAGTATCTGTAGCTCTTAAAATAATTTTAATTTTAAAAATCCTTTAGAGGATATGTTCTTAAGAGTCTAAACTTTAAATATATGAAAAAAAATCCAATTTTTCAAAATTCTAGAGTAGAATACCCCCTTAAATATGGCTGGATACAGAAAGAAGCTCGATGTGTGAATGCCATACTGGTCATCATAAGAAAACCTCAGGAACAGAACCTCAAAAAATGAATCACAACAAAATAAATCCGTGACTAAAACAATTGGTTACTGGTGATGAAAACTAAGTCACTTATGACAGCGCCAAACGAATAATGGTCTTTAATGGTCTTTACCAATGATAGAATCGGAAATTGAAGTATTTTAACCTCAAACGGCATATCGGTTGGGATCATCGGTATACTCCGAATAAAAACTTCCTCACCGAATTTTCCTTTGAGTATTGTAAAGCATATCACATTGCTTATAGTTTTGTTTGGTTTATGTTTCGAAGCATTATTACTACGAAGCCAACCATTAGGCGAAAATTAGGCGTTGACAAGCCAGGCTCATCCAAGGAGTTTAAATATTCAATTGATTAGTTAGTGGCTTCATCTTGATTCAATACTTACCAATATGTCCTCATTCTGAACTCGAAGATGAAGTCTTCTACATTCGCATTTTTTGCGGCTAAAATTGCTCGCTCACTCAACAATTCCTTACTTTTGTGGTTAGTAATGATGTTTGTTGATAAATTCATCTTTCGTTGAGAMAAAGTTAGAGAAATTATCGGGAAAATGAAATCAATTCGCTCGATTCATCAACAGGTACTCAACTATTACCGATAGTCAACAATTGCTCAAAAAAAATCTTCAGCAGATTTACCATTAAACAATTCAGTCATTCATTTCACAATTTGACTCTGGCATTCCTAACCTGAAAAATAAACTATAACACATGTCTTCGCTCAAGAGTAAAGCCCTATTATGTATCTCTTTATTCATCTAAAGATCGTCACTTCTGGAGTGGATACAAATTTGATGCAAAATATCTTCAGAAGTCGAATTGTACTGACTTGAAAGGATACAAATTACCCTATATCCGTCCGCTGGTTCTAAGCTACCTCTCCATCAAATTTCAGCTATATCGGGTCTTTATCGGGCCGTTCTTGAGTTATTTGGGAGTTATGGGAGTGTTTATTATCATTCGAAAAAAACATTCTTTAGAATTTATTTTTTGAAGATTCGACGGTCGCCATWGACGGTGAAGAAAAATGGACTGATTATTCCACTGGCCCACAAACCACACCAAACCGTTGTTTATTCTGGATGAAATGTCAGCACTTGAATCTTTTCAGGTTTCTCTTCATCTCAAAAATGCCAATTTCGKATCATCTTRGARCATCGGATCATCTTGGAACTTTTCGAAAGCCCATAGAAGTAAGCGACCTCGCTCGAGAAGGTCAAGCGGCTTTAATTGTTGCACAATCTGTTGTTTGTGCGCTTTCAATTTAAGATATGGATATCTTATCATATCATACGTCAATCCGAATTGCTGCGAATCGACTCTCCACGGTCTTCGTGTCTACTCTCAGTTAYGGCAGCTATATTTTATTCATTGTGTGCTGATCGTGGTCTATTCGRYCGAATATTAACCARTAATGAATGCTGGGTYTCGAGATGGGTGATGGTGTTGCGAATAAGTTGAGCGAATCTCGCCATAAGTTGAGTAAAGCGCGAGAAACATATTCTTCRCAGAACGTGAATTTTCGTAATAAAGTTGAACGACTYATAAACGTTGTTCAGGCGTAAGTCTTTCCATGATGAAATGGCAAAACATACTCAACAAAAATAACMTGACTGGTAATGAATGTAAAAGTCTGCAATTAAATTTATTGTAAAACCATCATTAGACTTAGGGCTTAGTGGAGTCAATATGGGCGTTGTCGGTATGTAATCCAATCTAAACACGATTAACCATTTTGGAAAGTCGTTATTTCTCAAATCGTGCATTYTCTACAATAGAATAATAAACTTCCRACTATATAGTATATCTTGCAGTATAAAGCAACTCTTCAATTCTAAAAGCCTTTTTAAAGYATACTTCTTGAACCCATTCAAGCTATTATTATTTTTATTACAAAATATTATTATTATTGTGAATTTTATTAATAAAAATTATTTTAGAGTGGGCAAAATTCAGTAATATTATAATTATTTTAAAGTGTGTGGCTATCATCTTGTATACTATTTTATAGCAGCTATTCAACCTAACCTAACCTAAACCAACCTTTTAAGTGATGTCATTCGCCTCGCTAAAAAGTTACGAGTATTCTTGTTTTTTTTTTTTTGGAATATAGTATGTGGGTTATTATACCCCTAATTATTTTCCATATCGATGGAGTTAGCCTCTCTACCTTTAGTTTGTTGCTTTTCATTGCTTTTTAGTGAAAAATTAGATGGAATGGGATTTAAGAGAGGCTCCACACATATTGACACAGTGGCACAACCAATGTGCAAATTGTCTTTATATGTATATATGTTCGCAGAAGTGTGTATGTTCATACTCACACAAATGCAGATACATACAGACGCTGCCATTTATTGGAAGCACACATTTTAAGCGACCTATTGAACTAAAAAGGTGATAAATGTTAGAGCGACAGAATGTCACATGAAAATCGCATTTACTAAGAGTGCAAAATAAAATAGTGCATTTGACTGACATACAATACTTACATACTATATATACACATGTACCCACATAGCAAGTGTTAAGCTTACTATATAATATAATAATATATATGAGTGGGTGCGCACTAATGATTTTTTTCCGAAACCGGCCAATTTTCTTTTCTGTGCGCATTATAGGAATTTGTTTATGGTCTAAACACAAAAATTAATTAAAATCGAAAATCTATATTTAACATAGCGGATAATAGAAATGAAACTTCGATATGAGAGTGTGCTAGAGCTTTTTCAGAATAATAATATTTATAAGCATTTTTATTCTTCGAGAAGGTATTTAATCGACTAATTAAGGGCTACACTTAGTGTGAAATAAGAAATAAATAATGCAGTTGCAGACAAAAAAAACAGAGAGATCGAAATGTATGAGTATGAAGGCTTGACAAGCTGCCCGACAGGGGTAGAGCTCGAAAATTCTACGAAAAGATGGGGCGACCAACAGATGGATTCACGACCGGAGCATACTCATGTAGAACCCCCAGCAGTGGTCTGGTGACCGATGCCCAGAACATACTGAAATTATGGAGGGAAAACTTCTTCAGCTTGCTGAATGACAGTGAAAACATAACACCTGGAGATGGTGAACCCGACTCCCCAATTCATGACAATTTAGCAGACGTTCCATTGCACGACCATGAAGAAGTTCGAATAGAAATTACCTGAAAAACAGCAAAGCGGCGAGGGTCGGTCTTCTTTCATCAGCCTCTACCTTCTTTAAATGTGCTCTGCCCAATATACAAAAATGCAGACCGCTTATATTCCAACTACCTTGGGATAAACCTCCACATATAAGGTTCTATCGAGCGTATTGTGTGAAAGATTAAATCCCACCATCAGCAAGCTGATTGGACCTTATCAGAGTGGCTTTAGGCCTGAAAATCAACAACTGCCACGAACCATCTCTTCGTCGATTTCAAAGCTGCTTTTATCAGCGAAAATGAGCTGCTTTTATGCCGCTATATCTGAATTTGGTATTCCCGCAAAACTAATACGTCTATGTAAACTGATATTGAATCTTCTTTAAGAGTGTACAGTTGCTGGCGTATGCCGGTGGTATTGATATCATTGGCCTTAACATCCACGCCGTTAGTTCTGCGCAAATGGCTGTGGTAGTGAACGATGGCAAGACGACATAKCTCCTGCCATCAAAGAAATAGTCGTCGCACTCGCGACTAGGTTTCCACGTCGCTATTGATAGTCATAACTTCGAAGTCGTAGATAATTTCATTTATCTCGAAACCAGCATGAAAACCAAAAACAACGTCAGCCTCGAAATCCAAAGCGGACTGAGTAGAATGATAAGGGGACGTTATGAGTTTTCGAGAGAAGATTTATGAGCCTTTGCGAACTGGCCACGGCGAATATCGCATTCGATGGAACGATGTATATAAGATATACGACKACATTGATATAGTTCAGCGAATTAAAAGACACCTACTACGCTGGCTAAGTTATGTCGTCCAAATGGACGAAAACACTCCAGCTCTGAAAGTATTCGACGCAGTACCCCCCGGGGGAAGTAAAGGAAGAGGAAGGCCTCAAYTCCGTTGGATAGATCAGTAGGAGAAGAACCCGGCTACACTTGGAATCTCCAATTGGCGCCAAACAAGGAAAAGTTTGTATATTCTTAAAATAAACTCTTGAAACTTTAAAATTGATACAGTAGTTTGTTTTTTCCCCCGAAAATTGCCTCCTTTTAACTGCCACTCTAGGCGAGTTACTTTAGATAATAGAACAGATAGATGTAGGGAAGATATTGCGAAATTGTTCCAACACGTCTGGCTTATATAAAAGCTTGGTTATTAACAGCACTCGTTCTTCTCAAATCATGAAGCCCGCACTTGAGAAGAACGACCCAGTCGCTTATTTGTAGACAGTTTGTTTCATTCATAAATTAAATACTTCATAAAAATGATAATAAAAAAACAGTGACCTCGCCTTATTTAAGCTCCCATGCGGTTTGGAATGATGATATTTTATAGATATGAATTCTTCAGTTTTATGTCTCTAATATTAGTCTTCAAATCGCCATTCATTTGAGTGTGACGAAACGAACAAACAATTGTCTTAAACAAAACAGAGCAGGCATAATCAAACGAACTCAGTTTAGCATGATTGAATGAAACAAACRCTCACTTAATATTTTTCAATCATCATTCACTGATCATTCCAAGGTTGAACGTAAAATGATCTATACAAAAAAAAAATGGCTTCTTAAGGGGAGATTTTATATTAGTTGATTAAAATTTGTAGTAAAATAATTGTGTTTCCTTCTTGCGAGCAAAAGAATCAAAATTTTTTTTTTTTAAATTTCGCAAACATCGAAGGAGTAAACATTTGCAAACCGCCGAGAGAATACCTTTCAAGAATCCAAAAAGGTTCATAATACAAGTATTCTACAAAAGGTCTTTAAGAGTGAAACTACTATTTTTATTGAAAAATATAACAAGTTGAAGCTTTTTCTTGAAAAATTTGTTATTTTTATGTATGTGGCTGGATATTCGCTTTAAGTATAATATATTGACCGCTTGCTGCTTTTTTTCTATAGTATTTGTTTGTGTTTTATAGCAGCTCTTTGTTCGATTCGCCAAACTTGCGAGAGTGAAATGGGTGAATGCAGCTTTTATACGGCAAATAATTACATACATATGTATATTAATTATTGAATGTAACGAGAAAATGCGTGATTATGTAATCCACATTGACATATTGAAATTTACATATTACGTAAATTAATTATATAATTAAATAATTATATGCTTGCTTAAAAATTACTATTATTTATTTATAGCAAATTTTTACCCATATTAAATTAATCCTTTTGTGTTTCTACAAAACGCACATGTAACGTAAATAACTGTATATTTTATATTTAGAACTGAATATTTTTCACCAATTGGCAATTAAGAGCCTGAGTATGCAAATGCCATGGGAATTTTTTTGATAAGAATAGAAAGCCGCACAACTGGGCTATAACAGTTTTTTTTTTGCAAAACAACATGAATATGTATGAGTTCCAACTATTTATGCATGAATTAGTTTTATAAGTATAACTATACTGACATTTCTATTTAAACGAAATATTATTTTTTGCACGTACGAAAMTTGAGACTTCTAAATATGAATGYATGTATGTATATGTACATAAGAGTTGCTATAATATGTGCGACTACTTCTGAAAATTAAATTGTATATATTTATACACATATGTATAATGTGTACTTATATACGAATATACTGTATATAAGTTTGGAACATGAAATGTGCTTTCGACGGAAGCAGCAAAGCATTGGCCAAAATGTGAAATTTCATTAACCAAGCAACAGCGACCTGCAAAACTACTATATGTATGTATATAAATAAATACATACAATATATATGTTGTGTACATATATGTATTTATGTGTAAGAAATTAAAAGCAGAAATTAAACACGAAAAAACATTAACTTCGGCTGCACCGAATCTAATATACCCTTCACAGGTGCATTTCTTTCAGTAACTATGTGTTCAGTTTACATGGAAGCTATATGCTATAGTAATCCGATCCGAACAATTTTTTAGATTAAAGATTATATTATTACCTTAAGCAGTAATCCATGTCGAATTTCGTGAAGATACCACTTCAAATGCCAAGTTTTCTATACAAGGACTTGATTCCGATCATTCAGTTTGTATGGCAGCTATATGCTATAGTTAACCGATCTAACCAATTTCTTCGGTGATAACATTGTTGCCTTAGAAAATAATCTGTACCAAATTTCATGAATATATCTTGTCAAATGCCAAAGTTTTCCATACAAGAACTTGATTCCGATCATTCAGTTTGTATGGCAGCCATATGTTATAGTTAACCGATCAGAACAGTTTTTTCGGAGATTATATTGTTGCTTTAGAAAATAATCTGTATCAAATTTCGTGAATATATCTTGTCAAATGCAAAAGTTTTCCATACAAGAACTTTTTTCCGATCGTTCAGTTTGTATGGCAGCTATATGTTATTGTGGTCTGATATCGGCAGTTCCGACAAATGAGCAGCTTCTTGAAAAGAAAATGACGTTCACAAAATTTGAAAACGATATCTTAGAAATTGAGGGACTAGTTCGTATATATACAGACAGACAGACGGAAGGACATGGTTAAATCGATTCAGCTCGACATACTGATTTTTAATATATATACTTTATGGGGTGTCCTACGCTTCCTTCTGGGTGTTACAAACTTCGTGACAAACTTAATATACCCTGTTCAGGGTATAAAAAATAAAGCTGAAGAGATAATCTCCAAATCACGTTCATAAGCTTATTACTTTAATTTCAAATGGAAATGAAGAAAATAAAACCACCGCAAATTAGAACTAAAGAAAGTTTGCAAAATTTTTTTGCGTTTTATATTTTTTTTTTTTTGTTGACAATAAAAACATGTAAATATATTTAAATATATATGTATGTGTTTAGAAAAACGTTTAAATGCTTGCAAACCCAAAACTGGGCCATTTTATCGTGGAAGATATATGTATGATCCAACAACGAGTCGAAAGTATTAAAATTTACTACCGAAATTCGAAGTCAGTTGCCTTAACTTTAAGAACTAGTTTTTCATGAGTTACCATTGTATCCCAAAAAAATTATAGTTTGGTGCGGTTTATGGGCCGATGGGGTCAATGGGCCATACTTCTTCAGATCGGCACGTTACCGTGAATGGGAATCGCTACCGCTCAATAATAAACGAATACTTTGGATGATACGAACTTGGAGAATACGTGGTTTCAACAGGATGGCCCCACAAGCCACATAGCGTATTTCACAATCGATTTATTGRAAACGAAGTTTGTTGAACGTGTTATCTCACAAAATGATCTAGTCAATTGGCCGCCTCGGTCGTGCGATTTGACGCCATTATCCTGTATATCCTGTGGGGTTACGTCAAGCCTATGGTCTATGCCAACAAGCCAGCGACGATTGATGAACTTCGTACGAATATCGAACATGAAATTGCAGCAGTATCGGCCGGTTTATACTTGAAAGTATATTGGGTTCAGAGTCTGGTCATGCAAAAAAATCGAGTTCCTTACATAATGGCATCGAATGTATTTCATAGGACTAAGGAATTTCATTGATATCACAAACCGTTTTTACTTATGTGTGCCTTAATAGTTGAAAGTTGAAATTATGTTAGACTTTTTCGAAAGTGCTTTCAGCAGGCTCCCCCGCTAGAGAATTCTGTAGGATTTGCTGACCGACCGTTGAACATAAGACGGATCCAGACGGACGGACTTCAGAGTGCCGTTAATATTATTATTCTTTCGAAACATTTACCACAGACATTATCAGATTAGAATAAGTCTATTGGCTGCCACGAAGATGCGGTTACAAGCCACTACACGACTTTATTGATGGGTATGATGCTGTAATAACCTTTCAGATCATAGGTCATATGGTTAAAACTTGAAGGATCGCACTTTGCCAGTTTTGAATATGGCCTTTGTGATGCTCCAACTCYTTAAATGAGCGTAACTTAGTTATGGACTTCAGACTGTCACAAACCTAACTCATTGCCCTTGATCAACTCAAAAGGAGGAACTCAAGGTACTTTAACAATAATCTCATGTAGTCAGAAAAATTGAGAAGGAAGTTCTGAGATGAATCAGCTAATAATCTTTCATAAATATTTGACAATAGCGATAGCGACCAATAAGACAGAAGGTTATATGAGGTAATGTTGTATAGCACGGGAATGAAACACAAAAAGACAAGGGATATAATGATATCTTTTAGTTTTTGTGAAGTCAGCGAGGCAACTGACAGAATAAAGTGGAATTCCTTATTTGCGTTGAGGTTATGGACAATATTCGCCTTGGAAGTCAAACTTCGGCTAGACTAACTTGAAGTTAATCCCATATCCATGAGGGGTATGAAAACACATACCGCAAAAAGTGGAGGCATATTACGGAATCTTAATAATGGTGGTTTTTGTAAGAAGGATATTCATTGTGACTTTAACCATGATAGTATCGATAGGTGGAAGCTCGTTTTGCTGCTATATTTAGCAAGATTTTCACGATAGTCAGTTTTACTCACCTACCAGTTTTCGCTTCTATTATCAAATGTTTCTTCTGTGCCGTGTCTACATGTCATTAAGTAAGACAGAAGAATGCAAATTTATAGGTCTGCAATGTCTGTATGCCAGGGCAGGCATATAAGATACACATACAATTTTTAGTAAAACCTGAAAGAAATTGCCAAAAAGACACTAAGCCAACTAGCCAAAATTAACTTTCTTCTGAATTTGTTGTTCAGCTGGTCGCTGAGCTCGGGCACTTGCTGTCCACAACTCTCATCGCCTCTGCCTGCCCTCATGCCACATGTTGAGTTCAGAGTCATATGTGGAGCACTGAAATGTGTGCTAAGTTGTGGATAATGTCGTCGTGGATGAATGGAGCGAACCGTGAAACACGAAGCCTAACCTTTAATCGCAATATCACTACAACAATACTGCAATATATAGAAAGCAATAGTACGTTGAGAGGGACTAACAATGCTGGCGAAATTAACTAACCTCAAACCGCACCAACTGTGGGTGGGTCAGCGCTAAACCGCTGAATGGGCGAACAGCAAGCCATTAGATGTATGTATATAGCGGGTGTGAAAGGTATTTTACTCGCRTGTATAAGTAACGGGGATTTGTTGCACAAAAACGAYGCCGACGACGGCGGGTCAAACAAGTCAACAATAGAAATCCAATGAATGTATCGAAAGTTGTGTGCTCGGCGACCCAACTGCCCTGCCCTGAATTTACAGCAGAGCCCTCTTGTTCATCCGCATGGCTGTCGTCAAAGCCGGCCATTCATTCGCAGCGCCATTATGAGGCCATCGATCAGATTCAGCGTGTTGCCTATTTGTTTGGACGYCGGCCCATGTTGGTGGCGTGTCGTTTGTCGTTCTCTTGGTTCGCTAAGCCGTTCTACAGCTAAATGGACAAGTTAACAATGCTAATGGAGCGCGTATTTTTGRACGGACAAACAAATGTCGGCATATATGCGTGCGTGTGTGTGTGTGTAAATGAATGTATATGGGCCTCTGTTGCAAATCTGTTCATCTAATGGCAACGGAAGCTCATTATGCGGCCACAGCAACACATTCGGTTATTAGAGGTATTTACTAAACGCTCGTCTGCACATTAGACGAACGCATCGTGGTGTTTGTAATGCACTTCGGCTGATGCTTGCAACTAGCATTTCAAAGACATATACGAATATATGCACATATTATATATATGTACGTTCAATWTTTATAATTAACGTTCTAACTTTGGTATAACGGCATAATTAGTGAGAGCCGTATGTAGTTCCTGAGGTATTAAATGCTTTTCGGCTACTTGGTGGCTTTGGCTCGGGCCAAATGATTAATCAAAATTGAAGATCTSTTAAGTTTAATTATAGATGTGGTTACAGAGCTTGCGCTTAGAGTGAGTTGTTAAAAAAACTCATCGCATCATTAGCCTCGTAAGAGTTACCGAAAAAAATTAGAAAATCTACTTCGATATTTAAACTCATACGACCGACTTCGATAACCAGATACTTTGACCGATAGATGCGGTATAAAATGAACCGGAAGTTGGGAAATAATTATGTTAGGTATATGGTGGTCAAGGGAAGTATTCGACCGATTTTACCCATTTTTGGCATAATTTATAGTAGTGATGCTTTTATTTTTTGGACGTAAGATGAAATAACTTGAGATCATTCATACATTGATGTCTGATTACAGTATAAAGCGAAAGAATTAGATGAAATTTRTGAGAAGTAGGCGTGGTTGTCATCCAATTTTGTCCATTTTCACAGTATTTAATAGGAGTKTTTGGGTAGCAGCGCGAGTAAAATTTGATTGAAATAGTTCAAGCTATTCCTGAGATATCGGATTTCACCTAAAGGTGGACGATATTGGAGTGGTGGTGGTTATTATGTGATTTTAATCATTTTCATAGTGTTTAAAGAAATGCTAAAAATACTTCTTATAAGCGAACTGCGTTGAGTTAGCTGCACTGGTTTAGTAGATGTGTACATTTGGCCACCCTGGGACGAGGCCACCATCAAGAATTTCGTTTAAGTGGGCGGTCAGCGCCGCGGACATAGTACGAACTTTACGACGACGCTCGCATATCTGTGACCGGAATTTATATCCTCAAAAGAATTATCAATTATCCAGCATTTCTACCGTAACAAAAATGGCAACATCCAACACTGCGAAAAAAATTAGTAAAATAATTGAATAATATGTTACCGTACCGATCAAGAGCAGTCAGGTTAGGCTAAGTTAAGTTAAAGGGTCGATTCTAAAACAGAASCCACTCGGACAGCTAATAACGCCGGTTCAYATCGATACCTAAATATTGTCCGAAWAGCCTATTAAAAACCGCTTTGAGGTTTAGTTCGCTGCAAATATGACTGCCGAAGTTTTTTACCCGCAATCTTCATAAGCAAATTGGGCGAAAATGCCTAGATATGTCTACCTAATTTCTTCCGAATAACTTTGTCAGTTAGATTCGCATGTATGTTTATTGGACTATGATTAGTAAGTACTATTATGATTGCGGCAAGATGAACCTTAATGAGAAAAAGCAATTATGTAGTTCAGTGGAATTCCTGCGCTMCGCACTAGGCCAAAAGGATCTCATAGTTGCACAGGAGCTAGATGTGAACCAGAGCTTGCTAAGCTCACACGAAGTTCAGAGGTCAAGCACTAGAACAAGATAGTACAACGGCGACCCAACTTGTTGTCAATCTGATGCAATGGGGACAAGGTGTTCTCTCTTAAGATTTCATCGGCTTTGCAGTGATCAGCAATTCCGCTATGACCCAAGCGAGTCAGAGCGCAGCGTATTCGAGCTAGCATAAAAAATCCGTACTTTTTCAGAGGCTCGAAGTGTTTTTATTTGCAGCAAAGACCCTTTCAAACAACTCAAATGTCAAACAACTGATCTATTTCATAATATTATAAAAAAAAAAAAATTATCTGTTTTCGAATACATCCGATGAAATTGTTAACACTGAGAAACTAATATACATCGATTGCCACCCTCCTCATGCAATATAAATTGAAAGACCGGTCTTGAGAGATAATAACACATTTTTTCAAGGAGATGCCGCTGAAGAAAGGCTGTCCTGTTTAGGTTTAACTTATATATCTCATTAAAATAAGTTTATATCATAAAAGTCGAGTTCGTTGAGTACTTGACTACAAAATATACTCAAGATCAAACTTTAGCTGAATTGGGTAATAGTAAATCAAAGTGTCGGCATGTTTCCATTTCTGATTTTCACATTCAACGTTTGACAGATGCGACTACACTTTTTTCCTAGACTGATACAAAATTTGTTTAGGCTACACTTCGATAGTGAGAGGTGCTTGAGAGAGAGAAAACTCTCCCTTCAACCTACCCACAGTCAACTTCGAACTTTTTAGAGGCTGAACTTCCGTAGTCTAAAACTATGATRGAAGGAGAGAAAAATCTGCTCTAATCTTCTCACAGTCAACCTAGTTGGCAAATTTCAGAACTATTTGGACAACTGTTCAAAAAGTCACTGCAGAAAAGTATTTTTTGATTTGTGTTTTTTTCTACTTCAACAACGAGGTAAACCTGTCAAACACCCTTTATAAGTATATATTTATATGAATACATATTTGCTTATTGTAAATAAAATTATCATGACCTACATTTAGTAAAGCAATTGTGATGTGTTTGTAAATGGTCATTATTGATATTTTTAGGCAGGAGAATTCAATAAACAAAAACTMTAAATTTATAATATTTTTTTTTCGAAAATTAATTAATTTTTTTATTTAAACAAATTTCGTATGCATTCCACCTGCCAGTTGTGAGTGCTTCCATTCATGAACATCCCTAAACAAATATAAATGTTGCCTTGATACAAATGTATATATGTATATATATATGAATGAATAGATATATCCATACATATGTATGTTTTGAAGTAAGTTTGTRTGTTTTTTATGTAAATATGTACATATATACTATTTTTAGGTATGACTGTGTGTACTTGGTGGCTAAAACGTGCAGCGCTCCGAGTGCCACTTGCTATGCTAAATTTAAGTTGATTGAAAATAGTAAAGCGCTGCCTACGAGCATTGCATCGCAATTAGCCGTTATAGCGGCGTTTCACTATCGGATTCACAGTTTGGTCATATGCTGACATAATAAACGCACCAAAAAGGGCGAAAGCCGCAGCAAAAAAAGATACCTTTATGAAGTTCAACAACCAAGAAAAAGTTTTTTACTAACAATTTATTTCTTTAAAGGCTAATACGGAGAAGGCAAAATAAAGCAAGTTATATATAGAAGTATAGATAAGTTTGTATATCATTTAAAAAGTGCGTTGCACTTGAAAAAAAAGACTTACTCATATTACAACTTTTGGTAAGCCAAAGACAAAAGAAACCTCTGATAGCATTCGATAAGAATTCGATTATGATATAACTATGCGATAACATTGAGAAACTTAAGACTGAAGTGRAGTACCGCTTATCAGATGTACGTATACATATATATACACATTTTATATATTTACATACATATATATTGTATATATTTATTTTACATTTACCAGCTTTGACGCCGACGGAAGGTCTAGAACAATTAGAATGTTGGGAAAATTATCGAAAGTGGTACACGGGTGCATATATGCAAGGGT
>NW_017534686.1:116199-135285 GCF_001853355.1 Bactrocera latifrons
ATATCTCCTCAAATGAGCACATTTTCCATGTAAGCACTCGATTCCGCTCTTTCTGCTTGTATGGCAGTTGTATGCTATATACTATATAGTAGTCTGATTTCGACATCTGTGAAACGGTTCTTGGAGAGAAAAAAATTGACAAAATTTCGTCAATTTAGCACCACCCTAATATGCATAGTAGCATCGTTCAAAATATATTAGTATGCATTTATAACTCATAACTTGTGCTGGGAAAGTCAACAGCCTAATGCCCATTCTTCCCTTTCTTCGTCAACAGTTTTTTGTAACATAGCTGTGAGCTTAATCTCAATGCTTCTAATAATTTGTGGAAGCCGCATTGTTCTTCGTTGATTTGCTGTTTGATCTAAAAATGTTTTAATGTAATTAGTTGCAGCTAATTTAAATTTTCGAAAGTGCGAAAGTTGGAGGAGTAATAAATTGTGGCTTAACATGTGGTTTTACGAGGGTAGCTACAAAWGTTGATTTGCCAAAGAAATGACGAGTATAAGTACTAAATATTTTTATTAAATATAATATAATTTTAAGATTGCAWATATGCTACAATGAATGGGTTGAGAGGTACCCCTGGTGGCTAATAAATCTCTATGAAACAAATATTTATTCAAAGTGAAGCTTTGAAATTGTCTACGAGAGACCAACACTGTCGCGGAAAAACGTTTCTGTAATCTATTCAGTTTTTAGTCCTCATTGCTGATGGTTAATACAAATAACTTGGAGGCCCAAAAATTATATTCATTACTTTTTATTATATTTTTTTAAGAAAGAAAGATAGACCTTCTTTGGGTTGGAAGAGCGGCTTATTTGGTATCTCGAATTAAGGATTAATATTATGAGAACAAAACAAAAAAAAAAAAACAAGTTTAGACAATTATAGGGCTATAGGAAAAGCAACGAATTGTAATCGCACTTTTAAGCGGTTCATAATGATTTTATTGTAAGATGACCACTGACCTATTTTWTAATTCCAGAAACAAAAAATATCTTTTTAAGAACAAATTTTATGAAACTAATAGTCGTCGGTTTCAATTTTTCATATTTAAACTGAAATCCGAAGATTCATTCGTTTCGAGAG
The DNA here is from genome assembly GCF_001853355.1 of Bactrocera latifrons. Taxonomy (NCBI): domain Eukaryota; kingdom Metazoa; phylum Arthropoda; class Insecta; order Diptera; family Tephritidae; genus Bactrocera; species Bactrocera latifrons. Next base: position 117,293 of record NW_017534686.1, read on the forward strand.
ATATTGGAACACTTTTTGGAGCATATGTCGATGAAAGAACATCTGTCTAGTTCCTGGTTTATTTCATATATCATATTCGTTTAGTTCTGTGAGTATGTGACGACATATATTCAAGATCAAACATACTTAGAACTTGTCCACTTAGATTTCGTTGCAAACAGAATCAATAAATATTTTTAAGAAATCCGATTTTTCGGTTTCGAATATTAAAAAGTCACATATAGTCAAATCTGGCGATTAACCTAGAGATCATATACAGATCTCAAATAGAAAAGCGATGATCGGTTAAGTATTTGATACAATTTTAAACATCATATAAGTTGGAATATTATTGAAAGTGATATGCAAGACCGCRGAAATTCCTAGAGCCATATCTTTTYATAAGCCTTTGCTAATCCATAAATATGAACAGCARTATATGAACTTAAATATATCGTTTTTAATGGCCCTCCCCTCTTCTGATATGTTCTTGGCTTCGTTTTTCTAGCGAACCTCATTTTCATATATGTACCTCAGAGCTATTATATCAGTTAACACAATTTTCAATGAGGCAACTTTAGAGTGCCCATTATACCCAGCGCCTTTGGCAACCCTTGTATTCGCCATACCTACTTAATTGCGGGTTAATGCATTGCAACTAATTTCAGAGAAAAGTTCAATTGGGTTCARTGATTGTACTACATGATATATTACGTACATACGTTGGTTAATTAATAAAATCGTTTTCTCCTCACTCTATTAATCTTAAACCCGTTTTCGGTTTTAATCCGAAATATGTTAACGTCAATAAATTGTGGCAATGTATCAACTTTGTACTCTAGAGGTGTTACAAAACGGTTGTTAAATAAGTATGTTTCAGAAAAATAGAAAGGTAGTGCAAAGTTTTAGCATGAACTTTTTATAACACACCATATCACCAACAGACCGGGATGGGCCCTTTTTTTATTCTTGATCAATAAGTTTCCCTATATGTCGGCGATTAGAACATAACACTGACATAAATGAAATATAACAGAATATCCAAATAGAGTTAGAATAACGATTATATGTTTTTAATTAGTTACATGCACACTATCCTGTATCAGGAACTGATAACAGCTATTAAGAAACAAAGTAGTAGGAAACCTGGATTAGCAAATTTAAAATTGCCGATGCACGTTTTTAATACTTTATATTTGAATTATGGAAATCTACATATCCATCCGCTGCTTGTCTCTTAACAGCACTAACTGAATCTGAATGAACCCGCTCCAAAGCGTTAAGAAACGCAAGAATTATTTACCTTTGAAATTTTTTTCACCGTTCACTGATTTTGGCTGAACACAGAAATAGCACACTTCCGAATGATTTATAAGAACGAATTTAAACAAAGTTACTATATTCTCATTACCACGTTAACAATTTGTTCTATAGCCACGATTTTTCAAGACTGCTTGACATCTGCGACTTAAGCTCTGCAACAGTTTCTGGCATCTACTTCGTGAAATGGTATGCCATGCCTCCTAAATTCCAGCCCAAAGATCATCCAAGTTTTTGAGTTTTTTTTGTTTTCCYTCCGGATCGTGGCGCATCTTCGAYCAMCTCTACASCAGAACKAAAACGTTGAAMSCATCGTKGTGCGGTGGAAATGGAAACTGTATCGGGTCCATAAAKTAGCTCCATTTGGAAGTAGCTTATGTGGAGGAGACTTTCGGATTTAATTTTTTATTTTTATCTGTAGAATTGACTATGTAATATTATTATATACTACAAGTACATTTACACGATTTGGGATGGATTATTCTCGTTAATAATGGCCAACTGAATTTAAAATTTTATACTTAAGTTATTTTTGTGGTTTTTTTTAAGTGTAAAGCTTCCGCCCCACATACTCGTCTTAACTACCTTTGAGAAGTTTTTGAAAAGTTTCGTACACCTCTGTTCGCCGAAAGCTTTATCAACCGAAATTAAYCTAACACAAAGTGCCATAATTCAAGCCTCCATAAATCAAAAACTTAAACGACGGCATTATTTGTATAGTGAACTGTCGATACTAAAGTATTGTGCCATTCAAAAATGAAATCATTGTGAAGTAACCACCTTTTACTTTAACAGTATGTTCATTCAAGTAGATGTTAATGTTTATTTTTGGCAATATGAACTATAAAAACTTATATAACGCCTTTGTAACTGTGCTTTAAAAATTTGCATAATTTGTGTTGGAATCTTAAAACATCAACWGCAGTTTGTAAAAGTAAGCCAAGCGATTTAAGCCAGTGCAAATAATACGATTGTGTAGAAAAAGCAAACTAAGCAGATATATGAACACAAATAAGATGATAAAATAAAGCAAAATTAGAAAAAAAATTAAATAAATTAAAATACAATATAACTACAAAAAACGTTAATGAAAATGAAAAGTCTATAAAAAAATATAATAATAATAATGTAAAACATGAAAGAAGCTAACTTCTGTTGCACCAAAACTATATACCCTTCACAAGTGCATTTTTTATATACTAAAAGGTATGAGCAAAAAATAGTAAGACATTGTCATAATATTAAAATTCTGAATTTTTTCTTCAAAAACTATGTCGTACTCCTCAAAGTAATCATCCTTAATCAGAATACACTTCTGTCAATGTGTTTTCAAATCCTCGAAGCAGTGCTAAAGTCAATTTCCGGAACAGTAATGCCTTCAATTGACTCCAAACGGCCCATACTTCTCACGATAGTCGGCCGAGATTCCAGACTCGTGGCCAGTAATAATACGTTTCATGACATCCATATAATCGGAAATCGTGCTTTTACTTCTCTTAGACCCAAATGATCTTTCAAAAAGGCACACATTTTTATATTTAATAGTTGAGTTGATCATCTGTTGCTGATGAAGGCAGTCCTGGGCGTGGTCAAAAACATTTGCTCATGAAAAACACTTGTCACCGAAAGTCTTTTCTACATGTAACAATTCTGAATGTTTCGGTATCAGAAATTTGATTCCGCACACATAATTTAATGGAACTTATTTGTTGACTAATTTTATTTATCGTAAAGATTGCCGAATGAATTTAAGGTATTTCAGAAAGATAAGCGTATATTAAGCACTTGTGATTATTTTGATGTGACATCTGGCACAGATTTCACTGACAGTCATACTAAATTTAAAATTAACATGTAAGGAAGGGCTAAGTTCGGGTGTCACCGAACATTTTATACTCTCGAATGACAAGTTTCATCAAGAGATCTCAATTTTTACTCAAGTTACAGCTTGCACGGATGGATAGACGGATTTCAACTCTACTCGTCACCCTGATCACTTTGGAATATGTAACCATATATCTAACGATATATACCGTTATTAGCAACTTTATTGCGAGAGTATAAAAATGATGCCCTCTGAATTAGATGAAAATATCTGATAAATTTACCGATATTTTCGGTGAAAAATTAGGTTAGATTAGGTAGTCACTGAGTTCTTCGCGATCGATATCAGGGACCTTGAAAAGTTATAGTCCGATCACGACAATTTTCCACAAGGGATACCTCAACTCAAATACCGTATTTGTGTAAAGCTTTATTTCGCTTTCATCATTGGTTCCTAATGTATATATTATATTCCATCAGATGGAATCCAAAATAGCGTTATATTGGAAGAAAGCGTGTTTGTCAACCGATTTAATTCATATTTCGTACATGTCATCAGGCTGTTAAGAAATTATTATATACCGAAGCCACACCCACTTTTCCAAAAAAATTACGTCCAACTATGCCACTCCCTAATACGATCCTTTGTGCCAAATTTCACTTTAGTACCTTTATTTATGGCTTAGTTATGACACTTTATAGGCTTTCGGTTTCGCCATTTTGTGGGCATGGCAGTGGGCCGATTTTGCCCATCTTCGAACTTAACCTTCTTATGGATCCAAAAAATATCTCAATTTTAACTCAAGTCAGACGGACGGAAGGACAGACAGACATCCGGATTTCAATTCTACTCGTCACCCTGATCGCTTTGGTATATATAACCCTATATCTGACTCTTTTAGTTTTAGGACTTACAAACAACCGTTATGTGAACAAAACTATAATACTCTCNCCTGTTTAGGGTATAAGAAACTCTAAGTTTTATAGGCATATACATATGTATGTACGTATGTATGCTTACAAATTTGTACATTTTGTTGAATATGTAGTGATTTAGTTTGCTTCATGTTCAGTGAACAATAATACGAGTATGTATGGGTTTCATTGTGCCAAATTAATGGTTTGATGAGTTGAWAGTATTTGCGATTTCAATTAACTTTGTAAGTAAATATATATGTACTTATATACATATTAGCGCACATAATTACTTACATACGGATATATTTATATACCTATGTATCAGTCGAAATTTGTTGCTTGCAATGCAATTGCAATCCGCCGAATAAAAAAATTCGACATGCAATGCCTGTGAATATCTGATTAGAAAGTRGCGCTTGTTGCAACTGACGATTGCGCATTGTGGCACGCAACACAATTTATTGTTGCTCATTCAATATACACACTTTWAAACATACATATATATTTTTTTTTAATWWAAAACWTTATTATTGCCAAATTGAGTCKTAATTAATGTCTCAATTAAGTACATATCACACTGAGAATAACGGATTTTTCAGTTCGTAGAACTGACTATGAAAGCTCAGAGAGTCTGTAACGACTTCGTTTTCCAAAAAACTTATTTGAGTAGTTCTCACTCATACATTCCTTTACATTCTTAATCGTATAAAAGAATGTTTGGCCAAAGTCTCTTTCAGGATACAGTAGTGATTCCGTAGAGGATTGACCGCTTACCTCAACATTTTGGTTCTAACATGACGTTACGTTCATCAATKCAGACAATGCATTTGAGCTCCGTTTCGAAATACTACATTTTTTTTCTCTCTTAAATGCGGAAAGTTATTGAGTTTGCTTGGAAAACTCCGTGGAGTTCATAAAGCGACGTTCTGTGAGCTTCCCCAGTTAAGGATTTCGAATCAGTTTGTTAGCAATCGCAAACTATGGAACGTGTTATTTAATACGTGYCTTTCTAGCAGCCAAAATCGTGCGRCTGAAGCTTAAAAGTCCATACTGCATCTCAGTAATAATTATTTACCTGAATTTTTTGGGTAAAGTCGTTGCTAAGACCAAAATTATTAGCTGCGTTTCAAATCTTACACAACCAAGCAGGTTTTAATTAGAGACGTAATTTTTAAAAGATCGCAGATTTTTAAAAGATCCATATATTAAGGATTCAGCAAGGTGATCCAAGTGGAGGTGCTTTTTTCAATAGCCTTTTTACAGTATGACAGATCACTCGCGAGTCCTTGGCAAGCTGTCATCCTATTTTGTTCAATAYTGTTTGGAATTTGTCCTGAAAAACGTTTACAAATCGGCCTAAAAGCGTACATCACCCATCTTGGGACCCAGCAGTCATTACTGAATAACATTCGACCGAATAGTCCAAGTCCAGTACGCAGTGAAAAAAATATTGCTGTCTTAGCTGTACACGAAGACTGTGGAAGACATCAATCAATGAATTTATTGATAATTGTACGTTTTGGGCCCGTCGATTACCTACCAAGATCGTGTGATATCACACCTTTATAYTTTTTGCTGTGGATATACTATACATATTTAAAGTCTCAAGTCTGTGCGAACAATACTGCTTCRATCCAGGCCTAGGAGGAAAACATCACGCATGACATTCGCCAGTTACCAGTCGAAATGCTAGAGTCTATTTAGCCGTGTCTGTCTTCATATATGCGAAGTTGTTCCCAGTCTTTGAAATATTGATCCTAAATTGCTAATTTCTTGGAATCACCGATATCGGATWACTTTGGCATGTATCTGCCATCCAAACCGGCCGATCAAAACTTTTTTATGTGAYAAGGTACTTTCACAAGACTAGTCTTGGATTATTACCTTAGGCATCGCTATAATCTCCGAACAAATTGTTCAGATCGGAGTAAAACATCCAGACATACATATGTACATGTGTTCAAAACTATCTTTACAATCTCTTCCAAAATGATGAAGAATATTGACTTTAGAAATTATAAAAGTTTTACCCTAGCTGACAGAAGCAGAATTCGGTGACGAATCTATATTCCAAAGACTGTTGTATATCATTGAAAGTAATTTTAAATATCAGACCTTTTACCAGACCTCTGAAGCCTTAAGCTTTGTAATAAGACTCCATAAAGATTGGTGTATATGAAATAACAACCCTTTAGCACCAGATTTCATTATTCCCGAGGTACTGTTACTTTTTGTAAAAGCTCTAATAGAATAATTTGGAACTAGGATGACTTTGAAACTTCTAACAAAGAGGTTCGAGTGCTTTTGAGGTTAAAAAAAGTTACAATACATGACATCGCAAATACTGTTTACGGAGCCCCTAAATCGTTACTTCCGAAGTCAGAGAGCGCCTCATTTTTCAAAACAGCGACACCACGAAAAAATAAACCAACTGCAAATGCTTGGTGCATACCCACGTGCATATCTCGTTTATGAGCAACAATATTTGCTCCAAATTTCGTATGCGTCTGCACAATCCGCTGCAAGCAGTCGACACGAATCTGTCATATTTAAGTTTTTGTTTTCATTTTATCATTGACTTTTTTGTTGTTGCTGTTGTTGATCACGCTAAGTTATGCGGGCGCAGCATTTGTGCCATTTGATTCATCGGCTCTTTCGTTCAGACAACCGCTAWAAGCTCATAGCCATGCGTATGGAATGTGCAAGAGCGGCGCGACGGTGTTCGGGTCGTATGACGCGACAAAGAGCGGCTTTTGTTTATGCTACGCGTTCAAAACCTGTTTTTATCATTTTGTTTTCGGCAATTCGYTGCTTCGCGGTCCCAAAACGAAGTACATAACATACATACATATATATATATAWGTATATGTGWCTTCCCAAAGGTTGGCGAGCTGTAAGGCGAACTAACGATCAGGTAACAACTAGGTACAATGTCTGATATTTACATACAAACACTGGATATATGTAGTATGTATGTTTGTAATTGCTTAGCATTTTCAGGAAATGAATCAGCGGTAGACCTATGCATCTACAACAACAATTTTAAGGTACCGAAGCGCAGAAAACGCGTTTACAACTGGAAAAAACAACAAACAGCGTAATGAAAACAATGTGGAAACCTTGGTTCAGCGCCCTTTATAGCGCAGCTCTATCCACCATATGCGTTCGCGTTTATTGACACAGCTTGTACCTGATTGCATACATACGTACATATGTTTGGGATATACATATATATACCTGTGTTACATGAGAAAATATTACGCTCTTTAGAAGCCACTTATTAGAAAATTAGATTTAGTCAAGCAGCAGACACGCTTCATTTGTCTATCATGTATGGTTTTTCGAGGGTGTGTCAGAATACATGCATATGTGGGTTACAAATAATCTCAAACTTTTTGAATTTGATCTCACGGCATATTTTTGAGATTCTTTATAGAATGTGTGGAAGTTATRTACCCTTTATGACATATTTTTTTATTATTGCAATTCCATATGCCTATTCCTTAAGCGATTTTATTCAATTTTAGGAATTTTGTTGGATGTATAATGTTTTAAAAAAAATTGACAGGTGGTCACCGCACCACCGAAAGAAAGTTAAAAATATCAACCGAATCTATTTTCCCAATATTGGACCCTACTAATATGGTGATAGCACTTTCATTCTATTTTCTGCTTTTAAAATTCATCACTACTTCTTAATCAGTCTAATTTATCGACGAATTCCTTGATATTGTAAATATTGTATGTTCATCTCCAAAACTTCTATGGAAATAACAACATTCGATGTTGTGTATCAGAACTGAATCCCAGCGAACTAAATTGATAGTTGATTCCTTGTTCATAAGTAAAAAGTCACAGTTCCAGCATTGATTAATATATTCTATATTTCTGACTCAGACCCCACAGGCTAAAACTTCAATTTCCTTTATTATACTAAAGGGTGATCCACTTCGAAGTTTCCTAGTTTATTTTTTAAGAAAAAACACAGAAACTTCAAAATGTTCTAAAGAATATTCATTGGCATTTATTTTTTGATGACTACGTCGTAGATGGTCCATCCGTTGAGTCCAATTTTTGATAACTCGTTTTAGACYGGTAACTGTGATGTTTTGCCCTAAGACCTGAATCGAAACGGGATTCTCCGCACAGACTTTAGACTTTACATATCCTCACAGAAGAAAGTCTAACGGTGTGATATTATTCGATTTCGATTTCCAATCCAGCGGTGCAAAACATGAAATTATCTGCTGTTATGTTCTCACAGTCATCATTTTTGAARAATAATGAACTGATGATTCCTTTCGCCTAAAACCACACCAATACGTTGTTTTTGCTGGATTAAAAAGGCAGCTCTTGAATTTCTTCAGGATTTTCKTCATCATAAATGCGGCAATCGATGTCGCTTGAGTAGATTTAGCGGTTTCAGTTGTTGCATAAGGTGTACACGACTCACGCGTGATCTGTMAAAAAMGGGCWAATGAAAAAAATGCYTATAAATGGATCRTCCRTTGTGATCAMAWTTGCATAATTGTTCCTCATATCCAGAGACATCACTATTTGTGGAGCTCTCCTTTGGGTTTGTTTGACTGGGTGGTGTTCGTTAACAATTCATAAAGAGTACTCTAGATAATGCCAAAGGGTTATGCTCTCGATATCGCCGACTTATTTTACTGGTCCATGCTAATACTTTTGCCATTCACATATTCTCTTCAAGAATTATCTTCTTCAATAGCACTTTTTATTGCAATATTATGGTTATTAGAATATAACTTTCTTAGCCGAGGTAGGTATACATATAGCTAATTCAAATTATAGATGACTTTCCGAGTCAAGAGTCTTTAGCAAATTTCATTATTTTCAAGTACATTAAAAGAACTTAAAAAACATCACAATAAGATCACACATGAGAGGTCAACTGAAACCCTTCTCAGAAAAGAGATTAATAGATTCCACAGAGTTTTTATAAGTGAACAAGTGAACACAACTTTTAATTATTCTTTGATGGATTTTGGAGTATCAAAACTGCCATTGAAAACTAATYTTCAGTGTCGGTTTTGGCTCGGTTGGGGCCGGCGCTAAGTGCCAAAAAGGACCAAAASGYGCTGGAGGTTATCCTTCACATCCATCCCATACAAATACAAATGAGGTATGAGGCAATGGTATTGGAGCCAGGCTAGGCGTCTCTACGGACTTAGTATCATACTTGATCGTGTGAATGAACTCTGGTTAAGCTGGCAATATAACCAAGAAAAAGAGACCCACAAGGAGCTAAACACAAAGTTTTCATTACTCAGGAGAGAAGATTTGACCAATGGTTCTGTCATTGACAGTTTCAGCAGTGAAATCTACATATTCACTGATGGATCAAAGGAAAAATAGGAACAGGAGCGTGCATCTTCTTTACTAATACGTACACAGAATGCAGATTCAAACTAAATGAATACAATTCAGTCTTTCAGGCTGAAATTGTTGGCATAACAGAAGATGCCAAGTGCGTTTTTGTTCAAACCAGCAAGTCCATAAACATTCTAGTGGATAGCCAAGCGGCAATTAAGGTCATCCGTAGCGGAAATACTAAGTCTTATAAGTGGATGCGGAGTAATGCAAAGATTGCGCGAAAGATGCAAAAATGGATKWACATTATCTATGCGAATACCCAGCCTTCAGCCGGATGAGAAGGGCCATATTATACGGCTAATAATACTCCAACCTAAGAGACATTGRGCAGCAGGGGTGGAAAAGTTTTTACTAAATCCACTAAGCTGCTTGATAAAACTATAACTTGGTTATCACCYAGGAGCTCWATGGACGTAATAATGCTTTAAGTGAGGTCATCAGCGATTCGGTCGACGTAAACGCTCTGCAGAGTCGGTTMTTCAAACGACCATGGATCGCTCCAATGGATAACTCWAGTGCATAATACGCATCCTCCGAGACATCGTACAGTGCGCACCGAAGGCGCTACGACTGCTGTGGAGCAGAGTATCAATGAATACYCGAATGTGTTCAACCGTCATCGCGTCCATCCACTTTATGGAAGTCTTGATTGGATCAACTCCTGTAAGAATTGGTGCCGAGCGACCATCAAACGCGTCGCACGTTCGGTGAATGGCCTCAAAACGAGATTGCCCACGGAATTAATAACTCAAAACCACGCTTAAAGTCTGGGAATAACACTTAGCAGAACTTTAGAAGTACCGCTATCCACATTCCAGTGAGGAAGTACTTTCATTCCTCGGATGGCTTCTAATAAGATGCCTCATATATATATAAGTCTCAAGATCATAAATCTGAACAAGATGTTCCATAATTTATTACTGTATTACTATTTATTATTTATTAGCTTGTAGTGAATATAATGTTCTAAGAAGTCTTTAATTAAGCTCACAATAAACTATCAAGTATCTACAAAATTCCCGAGATAACAATACCGAACATTCATCAGTAAATATGCATGTTGGTAAGTAAGTGCATGAAATGGATAATAAATCATATTGTACAATAGAAACTGAAGCTGTTCAAAGTACTTGCATACATATCTACAAATATACATAGGTATAACCATTAGCAGCATACTATATGGTTAAACACGGTGTTCGTAACTATGTACATGGTTATCTACAAAGGCTTCTAATGAATTTTAAGTGAAAACCGGTCTAAACAAGCATTATCGCTGATCGTATGACGCATTGCCGACAAATGAAGGAAGTGCAAACAGACGCATACACACACAAACATCTGATTTCAATATATAACAACAAAAATAACATTTGAAAAAAAAAATATTTCTATAAATATGAGTGTGCTGTTGCTTTTATGGCTGCTGTCAGCCCGCGCTATGTGAATACGCCCATAAATTCTACGCCAAGCGAACTGAATGCCGAAACCAAACCCGTAAGCTAACAATAGCAGTCAGAAATAGCCTTTTATATTTACATAAAATACATAATATGGTATATGTACATATATGTAGCCATGTTTACRTACATACCTAGATATTGTCCAGCACTTTAGCAAGCTCGAAACCTCCCGCTTAAGAGTTAATGCGCGCAGCTTTWACGTTCTTTGGTATTTTCACGCTGCATTTGTTAATTTTACTACAACAGCTGTGATTTTTACAACAACATATTACACTATTTTTGTCAAATCGTGAACAACAAACAAATAAGTTAAAAGAAAACTGTYAATACACCCCCTAGATGTATCTCCATAACATATGGCTCCSTGTAGGAAAACTTTKKCATAAAAATTGTCTCTTAGCATCTGTTACATCTTTTACTGATATATAGTCTGTATCTGTATCTGTCTGAATTTTAAGAAAATCCGAAGATTAAGCTGGCACTAGCTCTTAAGGATATCGATGTGATACAAGCTAGTGATAAAAAAGMAATMCCYCCCTCTTTATTTGCGAAGAACTCGGACAGCCACTTTTGATAAGCCTCTTTTGACTTCAACTTTACACCAACAAGGGCGTTCGCCATKGACTKAAAAAGATGTTAATCACTTGGCGCTATGTCCGCGCTATATGGTGGATGCGATAAAACCTCCCATCCGAGCTKGCGTAGCTTCYKRCGAGACATCACCGAAGTGTGTGGTCTGGCGTTGYCCTRGTGGAATACTACACYCTTCCTGTTGGCCAATTGTGGACGCTGCTGCTCGATCGCCTGCTTCTAGCGGTCCAGATGTTCGCAGCAGATGATAGAATTAGGCGTGGGTGCAGCCCCTAATGGATGCTTCCCTTCCAAACCCACCAAACACACAGCAAAACCTTCCTGTCCGTCAATCCCGACTTGGCCACTGTTTGGGACGATTCACCGGCCTTCGAGCACGACCGTGTTAACTTGATATTGTTTTATGTGATAAATTTTTTGTCGCYACTCACAATCCACTTCAAAAATGGGCCGAGTTCGTTCAGTTTCAGCAGCATATCGCTGGCTTTGATTCGGTCCAGAAGCTTTTTTTGCGTTAAATGATCAAGCTTTTTTGTGTATCCGGCCTTCTGCAGATGGTTTAAAATGGTTTGGTGACTCCCATCTTCTGGGCGATGTCACGAGATGCCACATGCCGGTCTTACTCGATGCCTTCCATGATTTGATCGATATCCGATCGGTCTTCCGCCGTCATAATGTAATTTTCACCCGCTCTGAATCGTCGAAACCAATCCTCCGTAGTTCGAAGTGATAGAATACCATCCCCCAGAACCCCATTAATCTCACGGAATGTTTGAAAAAAATAGCGCGAATTTCGGCGTTTTTCTAAATGTTGAATGCAATATCCAAACTAATCATGCATAGCGTCGCTTGGTAGGTTATGTCAAGACCTTTCAAAGATGTATAGTATTGTCAGATACGAGCTCTGTAGCGCTTTATACATAGCCACGCAATTCAAAAGAMAAAAAGACGGAACGGAGATATTTGRCAATCTAATACAATAGTCAACGAAGGTTCTTGGTCTCTGTTTTGGTTTTCTTATGATAGCTTTGAAACAAGAATTCTGAACAGTAAACATATCTGAATATTTCCGCTTAGGCTATTGAAATTTATAGCCACACTTTAAGCCAAGAAAAGAAGCTTCTAACTTAAAATCAACAACAAGGTATTAATATAGATTCGCACAGATTTTCCAATAGGGTAAACGTACGAACACAGACAATCACGTGCACTTAGCTTGGTAGCGGTCACAATTAACTCACATATAGCGTTTCATAGCATCACAGTCACATGTCATCGTTCGGAAAAGGCCGTCATAGCAGCCATGTGACATCAATAGCAATGAAATGTAGTAAAGTGTAAAAATTTAATTGAAGAGAAGCGAAACAAACGAATTGACGAGCAAGAAATCGATATACGTTTGTAAAATGTAAAATGAAATACATATGTGAGCTGCGTAAATGATAAGGCCGTCATTAGCCGCAAATATGTACCGTTAACTAATTTTGTTGACGTAACGGGCASAGTCGCGTTTTTTTTCGAATAAACAATTGAGTTATGAAATTTATGATGCACTGAGTTCGTCTCACTAGCTCAAATAGAAGATGCAATAATGCGATTGGAGGCAGGTATTACAAAGTTTTCACATCTTTTTCTTTTTTGGCACCTTCGTTTAGCATATTTGATCCAATCTCGGTAMATGTGATTTAAWAGTTGTTAWTTAYCTGCTARGRCTSTCGATTATAGCTCAAAACTAAACSTCATTTTCGGTGATCACTTGTKCATTGTTGCTAAATTTCTTTCCAGCARRCMTTYYYYTKRRGKYYKRMYTTTTTTTGAGGCTTTTTGTTTTTCTTCATTTTGTCGGCGATCCTTCAAACGGTCCAAAAACGCTATGCAGTTAATAGTAGTTGTCCTGATTGGTTCTACCTCTTTCAAGTTAGTCAATAAAAATTGTTCCGTGCGCATCCGTTATCTTGTCAGCCGACTATTATTTTTTTCCACGGTTTGGCTCGTCTTCGACGAGTGCAGTCCWCTCGGATGACTGTCGATTGGACTTYCGACCATGTTTCATCTATTTTCACATATCTTATAAGCTTGAATACCTCCAAATACTGCTCCGGATCATCAACTCGTGGCTGTTTTTGGCACAGCGCGRTACCCACTTTGCACAGAGCTTCCTCATATCGCAAATATTCGTGAATGATRTGATGTACACGTTCAGCTGATATCTTTAGCGCGCCTGCTATCTCGACCGACTTCACTTTACGGGAATCTAAAATTATTTTGTAGCCTTTTTTTGATGTCTTCGTTGGTGACAGCCTCCTTAGAGCGTCCACTGTCTCCATCGTTCTTGGTGCACATTTCACTTAGTTCAAATTTAGCAAAYCACTTTTCAACAGTTCCTTTGGAGCAGAGCCCAAATAGTATTGATCAATCCCAACCATGGCTTCAACAGTATTTTTCTCCCCAAAAAGCAGTGATTTTTTAACACACGAAACTCCTTTTGATCAATTTTTTGTAAACTAACTAACGCTAAACTTCACTCAAAGTGCTATATCTCGTACACTAATAGTTTGACAATTACCAAATTTGGAAATGTATCTTGTAAAAGTAAGGGGTGATTAAAAATCATATCATATCAACAATTAATAGTACCATCTTTGTATCAGCCTACGAACTTTTCAGCTCACCAGCTAACAATTCTGCTACACGCTCTATAGCTTATGGATAGACCTGTAACTATGGTACAAATAAGATTTCGAGAATATAGTAAGTTAAGCGTGAACTTATCCTAACTTATACTGTCAACCCYCTTAGGTTCTTGGACCTTCTATTAGTTGCAAATATGTACTGTTAGTAGTGCTTTTCTCACAAAATAATTAATCAACTGAAGGCCTTAGCTTTATTCTACCATMTTTTCCAACCAAGATTGGCGAAAACCAGAAATACTATTGTGGGCATAAATGGCTAAGCGCAACGGAAAGTATCTGTTGTAAACTGAATTTGCCATAAAAAGTTGCATTCAGTGAAAATCTCCTTTCAGCATCAACATCAAAAACAATCGAAGAATGGCTGAAAATAGATGTACATATCTACAATTGGCAGTAAATATAGATAGTAATAACAACTCAACAAGTGAAAGGCTCCTCKCTCATTATCACAAGTGGAAATGAGCAATTTCCACAACTTGGCTACTTGACATACTTGGATGCTTTAATTAAAACAACTTTTTCTTCAGCAACAATAAGTGCTAAGCAGAAGGAGCATATACATACATACATAGGTATGTAACAGCGTCTGCTCATCGATCTTCTTCCTCACTTGCTGCCGATCGTGCAAAAACAAAGCAGAAAAAAATAAAACCAGCCAATCGAAAGAAATTCCTACTCGTCGTACAGACCATTTGGTAATACAACACTTTCACTTCGACAGCAGCGATGAACGTTCCACTTCTAGACACGATCTCACGTCAAGTCGAGTCTAGCATGCGAATGCTTGTAATTGAACACATACACCTACATACATATTTTTGTAAATATATACATTATTATGCGCATACATATATACATACATACATAAAGATTTATGTACCTGCGATCGTAAGGCAAATAAATAAACAAATCAGAAGCAAAGGATGWAGCGAAATCAACAATATGCAATGACGTCTGGTTGGGCGAAAAATTCTGCACATAGCAAGTGTAAGTGGATATCTCAAACAGCGGTTAGTCGGCGCAATTGAACACCTCAGTTTAGCGTATTGTTCGAAGAAATAAGAGAAGTGGTTGAAAAGGTAATCTAAATGGGTATGATAACGAACTCGTACTATATGGAAGCCATTTTAGCTGTGTTCTTTCATGCATTTTATCACTAAATGTTAAATTT
Source organism: Bactrocera latifrons (assembly GCF_001853355.1). Classification (NCBI taxonomy): domain Eukaryota; kingdom Metazoa; phylum Arthropoda; class Insecta; order Diptera; family Tephritidae; genus Bactrocera; species Bactrocera latifrons. The sequence continues at coordinate 132,649 of NW_017534686.1, forward strand.
TGAGTTCGATACTTATATCGATCTTAACATCGGTAACCCAATTTTACATCTTAAATTAAAAGCCCCAAAACCCAAATACGTTGGAGATGATATAAAACTTCTGGTGCCTGCAATGAAGGAGGAGAACGGTACTTGCCTACATTTTGTTAGTTCATATCTCAATAAGGGGACTGAAAAACGTTAGGCTTATCGAAGACACTGTACTCTCAAAGACATTTATCAGCGCGGACACACACCATAAATAGAATGCCCACAAAACTAAARGATGTAATAATGAGCAGATGTTACAAAAATTTTKAAACTTCCAACTTCTATGCTTATTAGTCCTTATAATATACATATATATATACTTTATATAGTCGCGAAGATCTGGTGTAAAATAACTAATCTCTGGAATATAATGTTTTGGACATCACATTACATTGTGTTTTATCTATCAACGTAGACACTGTGTTAATTGTTAAGGACATTCTGTCTTTTGAATGGAAYTTTTTTAAGAATGCAACAAGATTAGTTAATTTCTTATGTGCCGCAATTCGAGAAGAAGTGCTAAGGCTTTGCTTATGGGAAGACAACCATGAGCGAGGCTAATCTCACTGGAATATGTAGGACTTGAGTTTAATCCAAGTCCTAAACCTACATCAAAAACGGTTTTTTTAAATGCGATCGTCCTATGTAAAGTAATTGGCAATCTTTAAGTCTACTGTACTAACCAAATTTGACTGTGCCCAAAAAATACGGTGATATTGTATTTATTTTGAAAATTCTTTATTTATTCTTCCAAATCAATTTCATTCCCTTCAAAGTAGTCCCCTCCCGATGCAATGCACTTATGCCAACGGATTTTCCAATCTTCGAAACACTGGTTGTAGTGTCACTTTCCGGGATGGCCTTCAGTTCCGTCTTCGCTGCGGCTTGAATATAGTTTGATGTGACTGACAGTACTAGCAACCTAAAAAAATAAATAATTCTCYAAATCCTTCGACGCGCGCAGTTTAAATTCAAAYGTCACCTTATTTTTTGTGCACTTTTTTTCGCATATTTTTTTTTAGCGTTTTTTCCAATTCTCAAAGCAATTAAGAAAGTAATATTTTTGTAATTTTGCCAAAATCTTGGCATAGCGTTGTCTTTTCAAGGGCCTCTTTAGTTTTGGAAATACAAAATTAAAGGGGGTAAGTCTGTGGAAAAATGGTGGCTACAAGGGCAGAGACGTTATAATGGTGCGAAAGCCAATTTTGTTCTTCCATAAATTCGGGCATTTCTGACAAATTAATTCGCGCAAATTGCTTATATGTAACTTGTAATGATATTAATATCATTGACCTCAACAATCGCGCAGTTAGTTCTGCTTTCTTTAGAATGGATAAGGAAGCGAGTCAAATGGGTCTGGTAGTTAACGAGGGCAAGTCGGCATATATCTGCTGGCATCAAAGAAACAGTCGTCGAAATCGCGATTTGGCTTCCACGTTACTGGTGACACTCATTACTTCGAAGTCGTRGATAATTTCGTTTATCTTGGAACCAGCTTTAACACCAACAACAATGTTAGCCTCAAAACCGAACCCAGAATAACACTTGCCAACTGGTGCTACTTCTTACTGCGTAGAAAATTAAGAAGTAAAGTTCTCTCTCGACGAAGAATGAACAAACTCTAGAGTCGACGTTACGGGTGTTCGAGAGAAAGGTTTTACGGAAGAGTTATGTTTTTTGAGTATTAACCACAACGAATATCGCATACGATGAAACGATAAGCTTAACCAGTTATACGACGACATTGAATTCAGCGAATTAAAAGACAGCGGCTACGCTGGCTAGGTTATGTCGTCGATATGAGTGAAAATACTCCAGCTCTAAAAGTATTCGACGCAGTACCAGCCGGAAGAAGTAGAGGAAGAGGAAAATAACACCTTGCTACTACACTTGGCGGATTTCACCCATTATTCACAAGGCAGAAGAGTGCCAAAAGAAACCGCAGGTAAATGATTAATATGGCTCGAATAAAGCCTACCGTAGAACCATGAAGAAATTTTTGGTATTCAAAAAGGTTTCATGGAAATTAGATTTAATCATACACACATTGGTGAAAATTGATATTTTCGCCGAAATTTGTTTTTGCGAAAGCTTGAACGAACAGCGGCTCAAGTGTTACACTAAATGCCTCAAATTGCGTAACCCATAAGCGCCTCAAACACTGCATCAATCAGAAACTTACCGTGTGTAAAACATAGCAGCAACGCGAGCAACAGGCAACGGGGCGTGAAGGATGGYGTCAGGCGGTATGCGGATTCCGTGCGCGGCGTTTGCGCTTTTGCAGCCGCTGCGCAAGTGTAGTTCCGTTGCGCGCTGCTGCTACCACAAGCGCGCTGTGTCGCATATTTTGCGCAACCTTGTTGCTGGACGCTTGCCCTTTGCCCTCTTCGCGTTGCCGTTGCCGTTGCCATTGTTGTGTTGGTTTTTGTTGTTGTCGACATAGTGTGACCGCTGCTGCTGTCTACGGCGCTGCTGCACGCAGCGGTATGCATTCCAATTACTGCAATTGTATTGCACGCTTTGAAGCGCATGCTGCGCTTTGTTGTTATTGTTGTTAAATTTTGCAACTGTTTCACGTTTACTATTACTACGTTGATAACGGTGTAG
>NW_017534686.1:135732-140047 GCF_001853355.1 Bactrocera latifrons
ACATATTCATATATGTGGTACATATATACTAGATTCATACATACACACTTCTAAGCAATATTGCATTCAGACGCTGTAAACTGGTTTATTATTGTTGTTCTTTTAATTTTGTTATGCGCCAGTGTTGTTGTTGTTATTGCTATTGCTTTTAAGTTGGTCTTAAAACCTATTTCGCCTCACAACACAAMAACAGCAGCAGCAAAAACAAGAAAAGTGCCAGCGAATTCGTTAATGATGACGGACTGCCGGGCTGTGCAAAGCAATAATTTTCGTTACCAACAATTCTTCAACACTTTTGCAGAATCTTTTAACACTTTTCTACACCAGCTTATTTATTTTTGCAATACTAGCAATTATGCATTTACTCTTTCCCAAACACTTATTGAATTATGCATTTACTTTTCTCATTGAAACTTGAAGTAAAAATTTTCATTCTTTCATTTTTCCATTTATTAAATTTACACCTTTCCATTTACGGCCATTTCATTCGCACTGGCCCAAAGCGCTATGTAGCCATTTCATTTGCAATATGTGTGCTCACTGGCATTGMAACAACAACAACGCGCTACACAGCCACACATAGTATGCACACACACACCCAAACAAACGCGCACTAACCGCCACAAGCTAACCACTGAATTCACTTACGAGCACTTTTGTTTACCACGTCCGACAGGTTCGAGAATCAAASCGTAACTGAAGTTACAGGTTGTCGCGCTGCACTAAGCCAGCGGCTAGCGCAAACTGGCTACCAACATTCGGCGCGCACACACACAATCGGGCACTCACGTTCTGCCACACGGAAACGAGATAACASGAACAAAGTTTCGCTTTGTTAACAATGTTCGCTGCTAGTTAGCCAGTAACTTAGTAGGCCAGTTAGTGTATGGCTAAGAGCAAATGCAAAAGTTAGCACAGGTAAAGTTGGCTAGCCGGCAGGAAATCACCACACACGCTTGAAAAGGAAAAACCGATTGTGCGCGCACATTGCTGGTAGAGTGTGTGGAAATGAGCGCGGCATACAGGTAAGACGGCGGTGAGCGCGTTGGTTGAACAGGTAGGCGAGCAAAAACAAACTGTATGATACGGTAGTTAGTTGAGGGTTTGTGTCCGTGATAGTGTTGATTGATCGATTGCGCGCGATGGAACAGTGGTGGCTAAATAAATGGTGCAAATCAAAACGGAAAGTTAAAGTCAAAGCTGACACTAACCGTTAGTTGTGTTGCAGGTGCGGTTTGTTACAAGAAAAATCGAAATGGAGCGAGGCAACCCGACTAATGAAGACTTTTGAAAGCAAGCTAAACTTATTGAAAAAATTAAAATTTTGAATTGTATTAATATATGTTAAACATAACAGATTCACTTAGGCCAAGGTGTAGATAGAGTTCGTTCATATGCAGCTCTGAGCCACAGAAGATTTTAGAATCATATCCACATAATTTCATTAAAATATAACGAATATCGAAGAAAATAATCTAAAATAATTGGTTTAAGAATAATTTRTGAAAATAACTCTCAACTGACCGTTATATTTGGCATGATCGCCGTGGCAGGCTCGAATAAATTCCAGCTGAGAGGTGCAGTTTTGGATCACTTTTTTTAGCAATTGTCAGCAATAACTTTGGATATAATTCTGGACAGTATATTCCTGCACTAACTTCATCATCCATTTTGGAGCCATCCGCATAGATGTTCAGAGTGTTGCGCATAGCAAACACACCTTTATGCCAGTGTCAGTGTAGTTTTCATCGAAGAGATCTATAGATGGTTCCAGTTGAAGTGCCGCCGTTGAAGTTGTTCTTAAAGCTCCCGTTATGCATAGCGAACCTCTGAATCATATACCTACATCCACACTGGCTCTGCTCACTCAGTTGCACCTTGATAGAGACTTGTGTCTTATTTATAGAAAATAACCACTATAGAGGAATTTCTTGTGAACTCAAGCAGATCCGTTTTCTCTGCGTCGACCCCAGACCCGCTTACGAGAACTCATTTAGTTTTTAATTAAATAGTGTGTGAAAATAAAAGGAGATAAAGGAGGAAGAACAGTCCTTGGCAATTATTTTTAGAAGATTATCTTTTTCAAATGTTGACCGCAACTACGTCTCAGATTTTTCATCCGTTGACTCTAATTTTCGATGACTCATTCGAGCATTTCGACTGCTAACCGGCGAATGRAACGAGTGATGTTTTGCTACAAGGAATGCACCCAAGCGAATGGGGAATGTTGCTCGTTTACATTTCCATTGTGCCATAAACGGACCTCACGCTGAACAAAATTTGGCTTGGAAACGYCTGATTTTCTTGGAGCTTTCTCACATCCCATAGAGTAAATCGATGTCGCTGGCTAGATCGAGCCGCTTCAGTTTTTGCACAAGCTGCATTTTGTGCGCTTTCACTCTAAAATCTCGACGTAAAATGCGCCAAGTCGTTGAATACGTCAGTCCGAGTTGCTGCGAACGGCGTCGATCGACTCTCCACGGTCGTCTTGTACACTCTCAGCTGTGGCTGATTAAATAAAGTATCTCTACTAAACCAGCCGTTATATTACTCAGAAGTTTTGAGTTTCATCTTTCCTGAACCCTTCTTAAATAAAAAGATCGGTTGACAATGAGCCAAGAGTGCGCAAGAGTATGAAAAAACGGTTTTTTAAGTTTAAGGCGAGATTTTAGCGGTGTTTGGAAAACTCCAAAATTGGATGATCATTCTACTCTATAAGAGTTACATAATTTCCCAGGTATGTCGACTTCATCACTGTGTAATTGATCATAAGATAATGCTTGCAGACGACCTCAAACTTCTTAAACGGCTTTACGAATAGTCTAATTACCACGCAGTTTTAACTTTTTCGTGTTACATACATCACATGAATTATCGCATTATACCTTTTAGAACTCAACTTTTCGAAAGTGTATGGCAATGCATAAATTCTTCCTGCTTATAATTCCAATGCTATATWGTAGATTATATTTAGAGTAATTYCCATGTTAATAAGGTGGTTTAATGTTCCTGAAAATTTATGATTATAACGGTTCTTCGCTAAAGGCCACAGTGAGTCACTAAAAAGGTCGCGCCATTCTTATCAACCGCTCGTTGACTTCCGCCAGTATAAAAGCTCAAGCCAGCAAGCAAAATGTTAGTTAAGCTTTCGATCAGCTCTTCCGCAGTCATGTTTATATTTTACGTAGTTGCGCTTTTAACTTTTTCCATTACGCACCTACAAGGTACACCGGTTCAAAATGTCACCACCGCATTTATCGAGAAGCAGGGTCTAATTGATCTGACACATTTCGGTGAACGCATATACGGCCACCCCGATAAGGCGGCTGGTGAACAGCTCTCCAATCTCGAAGCGCACGAAATGCTGAATCCAGAGGAACTCGGTCCCTATCTAGAGGGCGATTTGCTCATACCGCATGGCAAAAAACTCATATACCGCAATGGTCTTGCAACATATAGTGCACGTTGGCCGAGAGGCATTGTACCCTATGAGATAAAGGGGCGTTTCAGTGAGCAAGAATTGGCGATGATAGACAATGCCTTTGAGGAGTATCACAACAAAACGTGCATACGCTTCAAACCACGCTCCAATGAGCGCGATTATGTTGTAATCACAGGCAATAACACCGGCTGTTGGGGAAGTGTGGGTAGGTTGGGTGGCAAACAGGTTGTGAATTTACAGCCTGTTGCTTGCTTTCGTAAACCCGGCACATCGATGCACGAACTGATGCATGCACTCGGCTTCGTACATGAGCACAATCGACACGAACGCGATAGCTATATACGGGTGCTGCGTCAGAATGTTAAGAATGGGATGTTGGTCAATTTTGATAAGGCTTCTCCATCGGCGTTAAACAGTTTCGGTGTACCATATGATTATGCAAGTGTGATGCATTACTCGAAGAGAAGTTTCTCGAAGAATGGCCAGCCAACTATTGAGATATTGGTAAGTTGACTTAATTTTGTTCAGAAAATAAGGTTCTTGCGGAGTTTTGAGCAACTGATATCGTTCTATATACATAATTTTATTTAGATATAGACTTAAAGTGTGCAGGRATTATTGAGCGTGGTGCTTAGATTGGGTTGTATTATTCCCCTCTTTCGGAAGGCCGTTGGTTGACGTTTTTAAACCACAAAAATAACGCTTGTAAAGTGATAAGTCAACTATACAAATCACAGTCTCCGGTATTTGTTACTTTCTTGCCTGTTAAGGTGAAAAGAACGACTTTCTTAAGTTCGTCATGTATATATTGGGTTCAGGATATGCTTTTCCATATCGAGATGCCACAAAGAATAAGTGCCGATGCATCAAAAC
>NW_017534686.1:140451-142416 GCF_001853355.1 Bactrocera latifrons
GTTTGGCCACTGCTACCGCAATAAGGTCGTCTGTGTATGCAATTAATTTAACGGTTTTTTGATTGTTGTTTTCTTAGCACTCCATCATACGTTAGGTTCCATAGAAGGAGACCTAGAACSAAGCTTAGCGGTACTCCACWCGAAATAGAGTAGCTCTTGGTGCCTTCATCAGTATCGAATATCGTCGCCTGTTTTCAAAAAAAATCATAATAATTACCATAATTCTGTATTTCTAAAAATGTTGATGAAATGTATTACACTGCAAGGAGCTCGGAGTGCTTTTGGATCTAGTACACTCAGCGAAGCCGACTAATCAATCAACTTGACTATCTGAGCTTGATAATTAAAATGTCGGAGTTATTTTTCACCAAGTACTACAGCAGTTCCGGAACTTTGGCGAGAGGTACTGAATGATAGTTTACTATGCTAAATGAAGTCAGGGGTGGCTTTTCAAGCATTGAATTTAGTTAATATTGCGAATCTAGAATTGATGGTTTTTTCGAAGTAGTACATGGGGGTAGAAAACACTATGACTCTATGACTGCGAAGAGGTCGAAGGCAGACTGTGACGAGGGTAACCGGTTTCAAGTTTCTAAAATAGTCAAGGTCTTGCACAATCTTTTTGGGGTACAGTCTCCAGAAATAATAACGTAGAATTGGTAATTAATCCAGAAATTTATTATAATAGAGGAATTGCCACAAATATGTCACTTGTGGGTTGTCTTAAATGCAATTCGAGGTTTATTTCGTAAAAGTCGCTTGGTTAATTCTTTAATCTATAGGAAATTATAATAAAAGAGATAATATAAGACAGAAAACGTTCTCTCTTCCAGAAACARACGAGTGATTCGAACTTAATGGGCCAACGGATCGGTTTCTCCAAAGGTGACATCGTCAAATTGAATGCGATGTACAAATGCAACGCACAATAAGAAAATTTATCGATTTTTTTGTATTAAAAWATGGATTTATTACATTTCTATAACTACAATCGAAAATTCAAATAAACGGATGCAACTTTTCATAAATATATACTATATATGTATATGTACATGCATATATAATTTTTATTTTTTTTAGCATTACTTTTATTTTTTGTAAACTAAATCGTCGCCTCTTTTAACTTTGCCTTAGTYAGACATGCTTTGTTTTGGCTTTCTTATCGCTCTCTGCTAATGGTGCGTCATATTCTGATGTTTGCCGAAGTAGACATTATCCTTCATGTTGAGTTCGTTGCAGAGCGACGAATAACGGCGTATAGCCATGAATGAATCGGGATCTTTTTTCACAGCGCGAGAAATATGAGAAATAATATGTAACATTAATTAGAAGACACTTGTTTATAAAAATGAATTTTAAAAATTTTGAATTTTGATTTTTTGACAAAACAACCTATATCGATTTGTGTCTTTTTTTTTGCAACAACAATTTTTAACTACTTCTACTGGTGACATTCTTCCAAAAGCTGGTTAAAATATTTTATGAAAGTCGAAATTTTTTGTATTCAAGGAGAAAATTACTTTAGTCAAATACAGTTGAACTCCCACCTAATTCGAATCGCTATACAACACAAAAAAAAAACTTCGAATTAGAGAGACTTCGTGCCATGGAAGAAAATTTGTATGCAATTTGCCTTCTATTGTCAATTTAAGAGTTCGAGTTATGAAAGTTCAACTGTCTATTGTTTTGTCAAAAATTTACCGTTACATGAATACATATCTTAACGGCTAGTTGCTTGAACAAGAAATTATATTAGTAAAATAAAATTATGGATTGAACTCATACATAAAAATTGTTTGTTAAAACAYAAAAAAGCATAAGTGAAAAATTCCGATACAGATATTTCAAAAATAAAAATCATAAAAAACAAATTTTAGTGCAAAGTTAATCCAAACTTGTGTTTTCCTGTCACAAATATTTATTTTAAACTCACTCTTAACAAACTACTGTATAATTTAATATTTT
>NW_017534686.1:143267-144448 GCF_001853355.1 Bactrocera latifrons
ATTTTAACATAATTTCGATTAATATATTTTTCATAGTTTAATATAAGTTTATTAAAATCAGCTTTAAAGATGAGAGAAAATTGTGAGATATTTCAAAATAATAAAATTTTGAGGTTAGAATGTGGAAGAAATATTTTCTATTAAAAAAAAAAATATTTTGATTAAGATCATGAAGAAGTTAAGATTAAGTCTGACAATCTGATAATTGATTCCTGATCCTGTCTGCGTGGAACAAAAGCGCAGTCTATATTCCAGGGTTTGAAACGTGCGAGTCGTACAAGGTATACTGACAAGAGAACGCAAGAGTTGTTGGAAGACACCAACGCAACAACAGCAATATGGCTAACAGAGAAAAAAAAGTCTCAAAAAAAAAACAGTGGAAGAGGGTATGGGTTTGGCTGGATATGCAATGAAAGCATAATGGTAATTAGTTGCTACCTGATCCCAACAGGGACTTCCAAGCAAAGCTCGATGCCATTGAAGATGCGGAACAATTTAGATTTAAACGCCAAGGCTATGGAATGGAACTTACCGACAACAAATTAAAGGGCCTGCAAAATCCTTGACATGTCATTGGAAGACTACACAGGTAGCATCACCAATATATGTATATTCTTCCTTGTGGACACAGATAAAAGCCCTCGAGCATCAAGATGGGCGAAACAGTACAMCCTAGAGTTACGTGCTGCTTCTATTAAGCACATCGTAAACACGTTGTTCCCAACCCATCATCTGGAAAGAGATTCAACAGCGTATTCGCAAGAGACCTTTTACTTTGGAGAAAATGARCGCGGGCGAAAGCCGCTCACACCTAAAAAAAAAGCTGCTTTTGGACACAACACAGTCAATGCTAATTTATGGCAGCGAACTATAGGYTGATACATTAAACGGGGAACATAAACGCAAAGTTCTCGCTAAGGTGTAGAGACCCTGAGAGTCACCTCGGCGTAAGACACCGTATACGAATCCGCAGTGCTAGTAATAAGCGGCTGAATCCTAATAGATCTACTCGCAAAAGAGAGAATAAAAATCAGATTATGGAAGAAAGACGGAATAGAAACACACATGTCCACAAGACAATAGGCGAGAAGGAAAGCGCGAAGAATATGGGAAAACAAGCGGGGCCAACTAAACACGGAAAATCTAATAGAAAAGAGATAGCTATGAGCGAAAACTGGCAG
>NW_017534686.1:145548-146808 GCF_001853355.1 Bactrocera latifrons
GAAAATAGCAGTTTCGATTTGTACGATTAAGCTCTTTTTTAATTTTTTTAATATAAAAAATTAATTTTGTAAGAAATCGTTGACGAATATTTAACTGGTCTCTTTCACTAAGGAAAGYGTTTAAAAATCAATGAAGAAAATTCAAAAATATTTTTTCCACTCAAAAATACAATCGTGTATACTATAATATATAYATAATATAAGTATATTGAATTATATAATAATCATCATTATGATTTTTTGTTTTTGTTTATGCAGTGGGTTGAACAAAAGCGTGCGTATTTTAAAACATTTAACTATTATATATTTTCGTGCTTATAAATATATGTATTTTGTAATTGATAAAGTAACTTTATACATAATTTAATATTTATGGATAATTAGTATTTATACATAATTAATAYAGGTATGRTTATWCAAACATATGTATGTATGTGCATAAGTGTCGGTTGGATTTGTTAATGAGCAGAATTCAAGCAAAATTGTTATCACATTGTCTTCTTTAGTAGCCAGCAGCGTACTTTGGTTAATAATGTTTTTTGTTCTTCTTTTTGTTAAAACTGTATGAAACGGCATTAATGTGGTCTTATATAGGACACAGCATTATTTACTTTCATGTGCTTCTTGTTGTTAGTACGTGGGGGCGGTATTAAGCGCACAGTGCAATCGGCAGTAGCCGGCCTACCTCCGCCGCCACTGGCAGCAGTTGCAGTACCTCTAAATCCAATACCGTTGAAATTGCCATGCTCATGGTCCACGTTCGTGCAATACGTTGAGATGCTGGTTGAGGAGCCGTAACGCGAACGATTGTTGAGAAAGTCGGCTATATGCTGGACAATCAGATCAATGGCCACTGAAAGAGAATTTGAGTAGACAAATGTAAGTGTTATGTATATTTAATATGTGTGTACAATTTTTTTTTTGTATGTAAAGTAGTTAGTAGTAAACGTTTTTAGGTGTTTTTTTTTTTTTTTTGTTTTTGTTTTTACGAAAAAGCTATGAAAATAAAATTTTGAATGAGCCATAAACACATACATACTTTGTAGAAACAGTTGACTTACCTCGAGAAGGGTTTTATGGAGACAGCGTAGCTTTCTTAAAATGTGTCTATTATGGGTGAACACTAGTTTTTTTCAACAATTTGTGTTAATATATAATACATTTTTGTTTATTTTACTTATTATCAAACTACTTATAGTTATTTGCTGGTCACTACAATTAAAAAATAAATTAGTTACTTGACAAAAATGTACTTTTTTT
>NW_017534686.1:151528-192497 GCF_001853355.1 Bactrocera latifrons
AAAAAAAAAAAACAAGTCAGAAAATGTTCACAAAATTTTATTTTGTTTAATTTTCTGCGAAATTAACACGCTCACAAACATTTTGCCAAGAGCTACTGTTATGCTTAATGCTATGAAAAATTACAAAAAGGAGAGACAGCGCAGTGGTTAATTAATTTGCAGAATATTTTTTTATATTGTGCGGCCTTTTTTTTTTTTTGTAGTTTTCAACTTCAAGGGTGCTGACAGTGTGCTTAGCACACTCTCGAACTTATACAACGCGACACATGGGCACTTGTGCGCCTGTATGTATGCATGAATGTGTGTTGGTATGTAAATATTTGCTCGTCTAATTAATTTGCCAATCGTTTTGATCCTATCTTATTATTAGGTATACACATGTATGTATGTATTTGTGTTTATTYTGGTTTGCCTAATTGTTTATCTATTTAATTCTAGTGTTCGCGCACCATGCCGTCAGCTGTATTATTTATTGCTGTGTGCACTGACGAGTAGGCATTTAGGTTGTTAGTGCTGCCGCCGGGTCTAAGAATTTCTCCGATATGATGTACAATGAGATCAATGGCAACTGTAAGAAATATAACAAGTAACAAAAAAACGGAAAACTGGAAATCAAGCACTAAACATGTTTTTCTTTTTCTTTTTACAATAACAGCTTTTTTTTTGCTTGGTGCAATTTCAGAAGATTAAAAAAAATAATAATAATACGTAACAACAACAATTAATTTAAAAATAAATTAGTTTTTACTTCTTTTTTTTTTGTTTTTTTTTGTTTGATGACCTGAAAAAATTGTAGTGTGTATGTTGTTTTTGCAATATATGTATTAATAAAAGCTTTTAAGAAATAGGTTAAAATTAGCATAATAACAAACTATGTAATCTTTTAGTCGTTTTATAAAGTAACATAGTAACAACCGAAGAAGCGCAACTAAATGCTACATTTACCTACATRTGTACATATATGTATATGTACATAGTATGACTGTTATCAATTGTCACAAAAATAAGAAAATAATTTAAAACGAAAACAACAACAACAAAACCAGACAATATAAAACATTACTTACCCGTGTTATCAGCACCGCGCGGTATTATAACATCTGCGAATTTTTTAGTCTACAAAAATGAGAATGATAGGAATTAATTTACAAAAAAAAAAAAAATTAATTAACTGTACACATATTTTTGCGTGTCAATGAACGCGCATCCAGAAACCACTTACCGGTGAGCAAAACTCTTCAAAGGCAGGCTTGACAAATGTCATATACTGAGTCAGCACTGCGTCCAAATCACGCCCACGCTCGTTGATATCACGCGGCACTACAAAGTKGTATACACAAAGCATATTTTATTTAAAGATTATAAAAAGCTTTATTTTTTAGTTATGTAGGCAGGAGTGTTACCTCTGCGCGCCAAACGCGTATCAGAATCCGTATCAACGAAGAGTTTCATGTGAAAGAGGTCGCGTATTTTAGGAAARTAAAATACGAGTATGCCCTCGAATAATACCACATCAGCCGGATAAATGGTAAGCTTGTTTTCATGATCACTGTCAGATAAGTGAAATAGACAAATGAAATAAATACTAAAATAAAAGAGCAATAAAAATGTAAAAGCTTACAGCGAATTTGAGCGATARTCGTAGCAGGGCACTTTCACTATTCTGCCCTTCAATATTTCCTGCAACGTATCATACATTAAATTTTCATTGAATGCATCAGGATGATCGAAATTGAATAGGCCCTTCTTCGCTTTGGCTTTCTCAGCGGGCGTTAGCTCACGATAGAAGCTGTCTTGACTTATGGACACAACCTACGTAAACAAAACCATGTAAAAAAAATTATTAAAATAACATAAATTAGAAACAACGTATGATTGTATAAATACTTTACTTGTCGTTGTGCTTGTTCCATGTCGGCTTGCCCTAGTTGTATCATGATTTTTTTGCATACTGTCGACTGCAAGTAAACAATTAAAATATAAACATTTAATTTCAACAGAATGCGCCAAAATTTTTGGATTGTAATATAAGATTTAAAATAAACAAATTTGCAAACCCTAAATGCTTGCAACAATGCTGCTTCCTAGAAATTTCCTTTAATTTTTTCTGCCGCATATCACATTCATATATTGGTTGTCAAAAAAGTCTTGCGGTATTTTTATTGAATTTTCAATTGTTCATAAAATTTTTTTTGTGACCCTTGCCCAGCTCTTGATTTTATCGCAACTTTCGACGACAGGCCTTCCGGAGCCTGTTCGACCACCTTTACACCAGAACGAAAACGTTGAAACCATCRTTGTGCGGTGGAAATGGAAACTGTATCGGGTCCATAAACTGCACAAATTTTATTGGCKRCTTGAGAYRMAKTTTTGCCTTTATCGTWGTAGTACTGTAAAATATRCCGTATTTTGCTCCATGTTTGCGAAGCTATAACTCACGACCACTTAAAAGAAACGACAATCAATCAAATAGGCGTTAGCGCGTGAAATGAGCTTTCCAAAAAGGTATAGCATGACCGGATGCGACGATAGATATCTATGGCGTCAACTAGCGAAAATACCGTAAGACTTTTTTTACAACCAATATTATATTTAAGTCATTTATTTCACAAYACTTTAAGAGCACTTTCATATAACTGGAAATTGGAGGACCCAGGAGATTTGCCTGGGTTTATCCCTGAGTAGCCCCTTTGCAACAGCAACAGCTCCTTAGCTATACTCACTTTTCCACTGGCAGTTCCACCAGCCACACCAATTAGAAATGGAGTCTTTATGTCAGATTTGTGCTCGCTATTCGGCAGCAGTAGAGTATTGTCGATATCCATTATGACTGTATTAAGCATATATTGGAGCACWAATTTCACTTGCAACTTACGGCTTAATATCATTCACTTAATGTCAAACAATTTRCAATTTTTTTATCATGCAACCGCATTGTGTAAAACATCAAAACAGCTGATGAGCGCAGCGTTGCCGGTTTTGTGACGCGGTAAACAAAATATTGTGTTGCCACTGCTGTAGTGAATATAAGAAAAGTTTCAACAAAAACAAAATAAAGGTTTAATAAATTTCGTTGTCAATGGTAAATCATAAGTTTATATTTTAAGAAAATGAATRAAATCTTTTGCATTTGCCTAATTTAACTTCAAAATAATTTCTTTTAAATAAAAAAAAAAAATATTCCAAAAATATTTGAGCAGAATTTTTTAGTTTTACATGCAGCCCTGTAGCTATGCGCCAAATATGCCGTTTCCTGTCAGAACCGGCTGCTAAAAGTCTTTCAAATTTTATCGCGAGTGAAAATGTGCAATTAAATTGGTTTTGAACTATATTGAGAGCTTTTTTTGTTGAATATAGTGAAAAATAATGTGTTGCTAAAACATAAAAGCAACAATAATGTTTTGCGTTATAAATGTTGACTAAATTCACGTTCGGTTTCGGTTGAGGAAGCCACTCGATAAYCTTTCAACCAAACATTTAAAACTCTTTCCGGATGTTGGATGCTGGATGCTGTGCATTATAAAGGGAACTGAACATGTTATTCAACATTTGCAATTAAGCTTATCTGCATTAAGACCAGTTGTAGCCAATAAAACATTGGTGCCGGCTATGTATTTCATCAGCGTTCATCTGCAATATTTTTAGAGAGAGTCGCGATCTAGAATGTACTTACGTATCTGGTGTATGTATATATGGTGATGAACAGAACTGCTATGAGATGACTTCAATAGGAAAATAATATTGAATTGTATTGATTTCATTCAAAATCTGTCGCGCGTTAGTGTTTTCCCTAATATAAATTGGATACCTGTAATTTGGAAGACTAAACTGAGTGACTTTGTGCCCCGGGGCTTTGAAAATTATTTGTGTAATGTGTAGCAGATGTAAATTYGCTTATTGTAATGTATTGAAATTAACAAAAAGTAAAAAGTAACATAATTAAAACACTGAAAATGTGTGTTTTTGTAAATAGTTACTCAGTYTTTGTGCGTTAAGCAGTGATTATAATGAATTTCGATGAATGTCAGGAAGAATTGTTTGCTAAATTTTAAATTGTAAATAGGTAAAAAATGTATAGTCCTTCGTGCGTGGGAGGCCTTTCGTGTAAGAAGCTAATGATTCTCAGTGGTTTTAAATTCAGTTACTTCAAAAATCATTAAAATCAATAATATTATATCTGCGTTTATTGGTAAATATATCGCCATATAAAATCGTCTTCGTGCGCAAAGATTTAATGATATGCAACTGTGGAAATGCTGTGAGTTTAGCAACAACCAGAAGAGCTAAATTTACAACAAGTACAGGTAAGTCGGTCACAAACGGTTATTTATTAMATTTTATTATYWCTCTATCAATTATGATACTGTTTGTATTATGTATATTATGTATATTCATTATATGTTATGTGATGATGTGATACACATGTCTATTATTGCTCAMACCCTTCTTGTAAGCATTATATTTGAAAAACCTTGCATTCAATAGCCGTTATAACCTCTTCATTTGATGAAAAACGCTTGCCACGCATACATGTTTTGAGTTCTGGAAACTAAGGGAAGTCACTGGGTGCCAAATTTTTTTTGAATACGGTGGATGCTTAAACAATTCGAACTTTAATTCATGGATTTAAGCCATTGTCAAAATACTCTTGTGACACGGAGCATTGTCCTGATGAAAAGGGATTTTTTTCTTCTGCAATCCGGGTATTTTTTCACGAAATTTTTCCTTCACCTAGTCCAAAAGGTTGCAATAATATTCAGAATGAATTGTTTTACCAGTTTGCAAGTAATCCAAAAACATAATTCCTCTCGCATCCCAAAAAGACTGATGCCATAACCTTCTTGGCCGATTTCCGGACAGGAACTCGTTTCGAATTTGAACAACCAGGTTCACACCACTCTTTAGCCTCTGTTTTAAATCACGATTATGGTAATAGACCCAAGTCTCACCCATAGTGATGAATATGTACAAAATCCACTTTATCCTTTTTGAAACGCTGCAAATTTTGCTGAGAAAGTCGCATTCGAATGTATCTTAACCCTAAACTAGACCTTTCCTGTGGAGATATGTAAAGTCTAAAGTCCACGCGGCAATCTCTCTTCGATTCAGGTCTTGGTGCAATGCATCAAKGCGTACCAGACGAAATGCTCAAAGGAGTCATCAAAAATTGGACACAACGGAT
Source organism: Bactrocera latifrons (assembly GCF_001853355.1). Lineage (NCBI taxonomy): Eukaryota > Metazoa > Arthropoda > Insecta > Diptera > Tephritidae > Bactrocera > Bactrocera latifrons. The sequence goes on from NW_017534686.1 coordinate 156,711, forward strand.
GGATCATCTTAGACGTAGCCGCTGCCAACATTTGAAAGAGATAATCTAAAAAAAAAAATAATAATTTCCAAAGAATGTTCCTTCCAATGAACATTCCACATTAAATTTGAAGTTTATGTATTTCTTTTTTAAAAAGGTATCACGCCTTGCAATGTATCACTCTTTACTAATGAAAAGTCCACAAACTTTTTGTTGTTGTCTTTTTGTTGCATTTATTTATTTGTTATTGAAACCTTAGTATCTGTGTTAAAACATTGCGACAGTTTTTGTCTGCTTTAATATATTGTGTATATATAATTAATAAAAAATCAACAATTATTGGGAATATTTTGTTAATAATAAAAAAATAAATATTTTCATAGTAAAATGTTTACAATAAAAAACTTGTTCCTAACTATACAAAAACAATCTCAAAGTGTTAGCTTAATTTCATACAAAGCATAAAAAAATATAAAAAAAATAGTTAAAAAATACAGTCAACTCCATAAAATAGGGACGTAAGAGTAATGCATTATTACAGATCATTTGTTATTCGAGTAAGTATGTAAGTTTAACACGCACTCCCTCAGTACAGTTCGATTAAATGCATCATATACATATATATTTATATATCTTTATTTAATTAACATAAGTAACGAGTATTAAATTAAAACGTAAGAGAAATAATGTGAAATACTAGTGATGGCCACGTGAAATGATAGTGATAAAGCTCACACGAGCAATAAAAGCAAATTCAAACTAAGTTAGATACTAGTAAAAGTGAAGGTATAGTTTACACCGAACTCGGTTGTGTTATGTCAGAAATAAGTCTAATGATGCCTGTTCCGGATATTCATGCAGAAAATCGCTAAATGGATTGAATGAATCTAAAGCCACAAGCGGACTAATGCATGTCGTCGGTGGCTGCTCCATAGAGAARTCCAGTGAACTAGGTGTTGTGCCAAGGAATTGTAAGCTCAACTCTAGCGGCGTATCGATATCACCTAAAATTGTTTGTTCCGCCGACGTGCGGGTGTTCAAAGCGCCAGTGCCAAAGAGTCTGTCGTATTTATCTTGCAAAGGACTGTTACACGGATCTGAAAGATGTAGCGACTCGCCATCCGACTCGAGCGTTAGACTATTAAGTTCGGACATAGCAGGCACAAAACTACTGGAATAATTCGGACTGGTTATGTTATCGAGGAAGCTCGATGAGTGTGACGAGAGCGAATCGCCACTACAGGTAACAAACGATGAGGAGGAGATGGACGAGGATGTGTTGYTTGATTGCGTTGGTATACGACACTGCGTCGACTTTGTATTACGTTTACTGGGCTGTGTGGCCGGTGCGGATTTCACATCCTTCTTTTTACGCTTGCCCAAACGTTTTGGCGCCTTCGGCAGCGCCGCAGTTTTCGTTTTGTGCGCTGCTGCCGTCTTATTTGCTGCCTTGTTGCTCTTTGAYGCTGTAATAGCAATTTCGGGCTCCATTTTCATAGTGGGCATCACGGTTGTGGGCTGATATATCACTGGCTCCTCACTGGCACATAAAAAGTCTAACGGCAATTCACCTTTAAAGTCGGGATTATGCAGCACGTCCGTCAGCAAACCGATATATTTCATGGCTAAACGCAATGTTGTGATTTTCGTTAGTTTCTCATTGGTYGGTCCCGACTCTTCGACTGCTATGCTCGGCGGCACACARTGCCGCAAATTCTCGAATGCGGTATTGATTTCACGCATGCGTGTGCGTTCGCGCGCATTAGCGGTTTTCCGTCGATATTTGCTGAGCGGCGGCGCTTTCGATTTGGAAGCTGTGCTGCTTGCTGTACGCTTTTGTCCTGTGGCCGTTTCCATATCATCTGCAATGTACAAATATAGAGATTTAGCATTTCCGAAGAGCTATGTGCGCGTCGGTGTATTCTTCAGTTCATAGCTTACCTCTGTRGTTTGAACGTTTCGGTATTTCGACCACACTCGCCAAACCAAGCCGCCGCTTTTGGCGCTCACGTAGCGCATATTTCTCCTTGCGGCTACCCGTTTTACTGCATTTACCATCGTCCACAGCGCGCTGGCTGCCATCTAGTAAKGGCGTATAATCGTGCATTGTGGATTTGGCACTGATGAATTTGTGGGGGAGATCTGAAATGAAACGTACATGAAGTAATTGTAGACAGTGTAATTGGTGGTACAAAATACGAATTTGTTATATATTTATTTGCTTTATAGTTTCTATCGTTTATTACATTTTTTTTATAAACTTGGCTCTCTCGACGTTATTTTTGCAAATAGTTAAGATCCATAAATTTTAGTCTGATGGCGACATGTCAAAGCCAAGATCATCTACCAAGATATGTTTAGAATTTTTAAAGAGATGTTAAGAGTTTTAGCTTTCCTTTACGGTACAATTTTAAGTCAATAGGCGGTCCAATGCCAAATGTCATGGCATCAATCCGACGGGAGATACCAGAGCTCTGCACATCATAATAGACCTGTAAAGATCTTCGTACTTAAAATCGTCACACCTTCTTTTTTTAGTGTGTTATCTACTCCTTAGGTACTTAACTTTAGAAAGTTAGGAGGTCTTAACATTGTCAAAAATTTACTTCAAAATCTTTTACGTTGGGATAATCATTGCTGATTTAGGATAAAAATTATATGCTTTCAGAGCCCTCTTAGCTATAGTCGGAAAACGGTTACTTATATACTGGGTTCCGGGCCACAAAAGAATGCCGGGAAAAGGCATGGGTAATCAGATTGCTTAGAGTGTCATCCATCTATTTGCCGAACCAGCATAGGCAATAAGGAAGGCACTTAAAACGATACACAATAAAATTTTGACAGGTGGATTGGGGTGAGAAGAAATGTTTTAAGAACATGCAGGCTCGTCAAGATCATGTGCAAGATCTCCTAAGAAACGCATGATTTTTACACACATGGTCTCGAAAGGATTGCAGGTTGGTTGTTGGCCTAAATACAGGTTACAGTCTACTCTCCGAGTCGGATGGACATAGATAACGGTGATAAATACAGAAGATGCAGGCAAGTGGGCTTCACAGAGGCATTGGAGCCTACATCTGGCATCACTTCGGACCGGTAGRTCTAGATTTGCCAAGAGTATGCTTGAATGGTGAGATGAGTTAAAAAKATGTGTATTAGTTGGATCAATGGCTGATCTAACCAAACACTTGTGGTAGTAATGGGGCTGTTAAGCTRAAGAAAGTTTATGTGGAAAAGCATTCCTGTTTATTGGAATTAAAATTTGTCTTGTCGAAGGAATGGAATGGGCCAAAAGTCTGTCGAGCGTYTTTTAATGAATTTATGTACTCGGTGTTACTTCAAAAAAKGTTCATYGRTKAYAAGMTWTGAAAAGCACTTAAATAATACGAMGAYTGGATTAACATTTRCAYACAGATTCCAAATTSTAAAAGGAAGAAGGTAYCACTTCGAGTTTCCAAGYTAATACGCCCCTAAMGGGTTATAGAGCAAATAACCACAAATTATTTAATAAAGTGCAGTCTTTCTCAAAGCTCTTATTCTCTAGTCACTTTGTAATGTCTTCGCGACATATTAAATTCCATATGCATTCGGAACTGCGCGTCAGCTTCACTGTGTCATTACAGTTTYATTGCGCACGCGCACGAAACTAAGTCAAGGATGTTGTCAACGACGTCTTCGACAAAAGGAAATCTGAATTGGCAAGCAATTGGAAGTGATTGTCGCTRTTGTTGGTGGTTGTACACTCACCTACAACAAATCTTAAATAAGGAAAAATCCAATGAAAACACATTTATCTCGTGTCGTTTCGTTTTCGTCGAGAACTGGCTTTGTTGTTGCTTTGATTATTGTTTTTGTTGCTGCCAAACGGCATTTGCGCATTAAAAAATGTTTATTTATTTTATTGTATTAATTGTTTATAATATATACGAAATTGTTGTAACTAGTTGGTGGCGCTGGAGCTAAAGCTGGAGTCGGCGGTTGTGTGTGGCAAGCAATCGTGAGAATCCATTGCTCGTGTACGTCAAACATGTATGCCATGAAACTTCCTATTAAGGAGTTGAAAACGACAAAATCGGCAAACGGCGGCGACAGCCAACCGCAAGCGCTATATTATAGCAATAGCAGAGACGACGACAAAGAATATTTGTATTTGTTACTCATTGCCAGTGTTGCCTAATCCAAGAGGCAATGTGTCGCCACCGCTCACTCATTCAAGCGCGTTATTTTTAACTATGTGTGCGGCCCAAGCTAGGCTACGTAAACGCCCAGACTAACGATTTCCAGCACTAATAATAAGGCTTTAGCCGGTACTAAGATTAGTGACAAATACAGTGGGCTGCACAATTTCTATCACAAATGTAGGTATCTTCCCCAAAATTGCGTAGTTTTTTCACATCAGTGTGCCTTAAGCAAAATCAGTGTAGGTTAGTTAATGTATAAAAGACCCGGCAGTTACTGTCCTATAGCAGTTCTCTACTATCCGGACTCCAATACAGACAATATTCCCGCATATTTTAACATTGTGCAGTCTTTTGAGGGCAATATTATCATTATCAAGTTTAGGTTCTTTTTAGCTTCGAAACATCCGAAGTAGATCAAGTCCACACATCTGGAATCTCAGATACAGACGAAATTTGCGAATGAGTCAAGGACTCTCAATTATTTACTTCCCAAAAGAGGTAAAGCCTTCCAGAGGTATTACCGAATATTTTTTGTTATATGATTTATTTCGTGGACCCGAAAAACTGCGATTGAGGCAAGAATTTTCCTAAAATGTTACCCGAATCTTCATTTAGAGATACCACTGAATAGATTTTTCAATACTGTTTAGAACAAAAAACCTCTCTACAGCACCCAAAAGCCTGAAAGTGAAACTTCTCAAACACATTTTATTGGTTCGTAGTAAGTCTTATAGGGAAAAAGGTTTTTSAACTCCCAAAATTTGGTATATTGAGTCAGTCTTTTATTTAATTTGCAACTTTTGTAAATATTTCTTTTCTCGAAGGGGATAAAATTGATTGGATTGATTTTTTTACAAACCTATCTCACGCTTAGCCRATTAGGAAGCTATCTCTTTATTATAGATCTTACTTTATCTGCGAAGTTAGACATCAGCTACACTATTGAACCTRGGGTTCTTCAGGGATTTTTATAAAAAAACACCGCATCGAGACTTTTGGAAAGCCTCGCTTCCTCTTTRTACTAAGCACATATCATTAGAGCACAAGTAGTCTTATAAAGTTGTTTTCTGGAAAAAGCTTTCTTTCTAAAAATGTATCGGCTAACATTTTACAAGCTCTTCCGAATACTTATTTCAGCAACTGTACAAATACTCGTATACATATTTATGCATGTTTCTGTTTGTAAAACGCGCGTACTACTGTTGCTGTGTTGGAATTTAAGAAGTCTTACCCATATTGGGCCACTAAGATTTCAATGATTTCTTCAATTCAGCCCTGCTTCACTGACAACGCCATTCTAAATACGTATACTATATATTTTTGTCATAAGTTTTCCATTTGTATGACTATTTGAGTGATTGATTTGATTGGCTTCGCCACATCCGATCGATATGGTTCGGCACAGCCGGTTGCAGACACCTCAACCCGCCGCCACGTAAAGGTGCACATTATGTGTTCAAAGCGATTGGCATATAAATATTTAGCTCAACAGCAGTGGCAGTAGGCCATTTCAGCCGAAGCGTCGCTGAGCCAGTGAACCAAATAAARAGCTTTGTAGACTGTTAGATAGTAAGCTAGACATTGGCAGTACCAAATGTGCCCTAAGCGGAAGTGTGCCCTCACATTCAATGCGCTCCAATTGTTTTATGTGGCATTGTCATTCTTTTAATTGTCTAAAAAATTATCTTTTTCCTCTCTAACGACAGTAAGCCAAGTTTAACCAACGCCTACACCTACGCCTACACCCGTCTGCTGGCCGCCTTCTGGTTAGTGGTTTTTAATTTCTGTTCGTCTCGCCGTTGATTGATATTGTCCAAATAATATATTTCATTTTGTTTATTTATGATTTTCCGAATTTGGGTTTCGGCTTTCATCCGTCGTAGATTAAGCAATACACTTTCTCATGTCGCATGAATTTATAACCAAGCGCAAGATTTTACTCAAGSGTATTCTAATAATGTTTATGATGCCATAATCGATATAAAAAGTCTTTCTATGCTCATTTTTGATAAAGCTTAAAAAAAATCTTGCAAGCTATTTTCGAACACGTGGCAGTCCTAAATAAAGCTTTTCATACAGTTAGTATCTTTTTAAAAACAGGTCGGATCAATTTTTCATATAAATCGATTATGTATGTATAGTTTTTCATTCAAATAGATCGATATTCGATCTAAAAACTTGTTGGTGGTTCTATCCATTGACGACTGAAACCTGAAAACGTTATCAACAATGGAACATKGAAAGCCCGTCTATACGATCTGGACAGCAGCTTGGTAAGGAAAATTAAAACACTTTGGAAAGAGCCATCTKGTTGCAAAACTCCAAAATTCAAGTGTAAAACGGTAGTTCGGAAGTACACAAAATTCTTCTTGTCACTAGACATAAGGCACTGTAGGAACATGATCGGAATACTCACTTGTCAAAGTCTGGTGACAGAACACGCCTGCTGAATAGGGCTGAGAGATCGAGAAGACTGCAAAAAATGCCTTGAGCAGGGCACCAGGGAAACAACGKAGGATCTCTTGTGTACTAGTTCCACATTGGCAAGGGTACGCTTTAATCATCTGAGGCCCTCCGATATGAATAACTAGAATCGGTATTGATATCGCGGCTACGAACYTCGCAACTGAACGGATCACGCATAGGACCAAAACTTGTGTATGTATGACTTATTAGGCTACCAGACTAACCTAACATAACCTCTACCCATTGAAGCCTTTTGACTCTCCATTTTAATACGAGTATTTAATATGATGACAGTTACGTGACAGTCTCGATTATCACGGAAAAAGCACGGCCCAATGACGCCGCCGGCCGATAAACATCATTAAATAGGAACTTTTTGGGATGCAATGTTCATGGAGTACGTGTGGATTGCTGCCTGACTAATAACGCTTATTTTGCTTATTAACGAAGCCATTCAGCCAGAAATGTGCGCCAGCGCTGAAGATAATTTTTCGTTGAAAATCCGAATCATTTTCAAGTTGTTGCTTCAGTTCTCAGCGTCAATTTGATATTKTAAGTATGTACTAGGCCAAGATCTTTTCGCAAAATTCGCTTGAGAAACGACGTGTGAGTGATTGATTTGGGTCTTCCTCAATTGATGTGCAAGCGGCAACAATGTTCTCGACACTATGGGCACTTCTTTGTCTCACTGGCACGGAAACATTTTGTACTGAGTCTTTGGACTCAAATTTTTTGACTAAACGCTCACTTGTTGATCTGCCAGGATGATTTTTAACGACCATAAATTGGCCGTAGCGTTCTTAAAGTTGAAGCCACTGACTCCGAATTTCGGCAGTAAATTTTAATAATTTCGACTCGTTGTTGAATTGAATATCTTACCATGATCAAATGAGCGGGGAAAAATATGGCGTCGTTTGATATCCCTATCAGTCTACTTTTGTAGCGTCCCTAATGAAAAACCCGTTACTATAAGTGAAATGCCTCATTCAGTAATGAAACCTTTAAATACCTTTATTCTTGACAACTTGATGACGAACTGTTGTTTATGATAAAACAATACTGTCGAGTCTCGAATAACTTATACGAATTCTATAACCCGATTTAAGTTGCTTTAATTTTTTTTCGCTTCCAATTGCTTTTAGCGGCGCCCTACAAGTTTCACGTCTACCTCGTACTATTTCGTTTGCCACCCACTGTATCATACTCGCCTTTTGTTATTGTTTTACTGTTATAAAGTTTTTTAATGGCACAGGGAGAGCCTTAACATTTCACGCTTCATTAACATTATTGATCGCTCTTTGGGCAGCAAATTTCATTTACCGATTATTTCATTTTATTTCATTGTTTTTTTGTTTTTGTTTTAACATTTCGCCTYTTCTGCTGCATTTAGGGTTTGGTTAAACATCCGCTGGCGTTGAAATATTATAATTTTCGGCGGCCACACACTAGCGGTTGTGTGTGTGTATGTGTTTGCGTATGTGTAGGTGTATGCGTGCGTATACTATTAATTTCTTTTGTATTTTGCCTTTTTCGATACCAATTAAAGTAAATTGAATTTAATCGCAGCCATTAATTGGACATACGCATGACAACAAACGTCACAAAACTACCGGAAAATCATAATAAAATACAAGCATACTTGTGTTGCTACAAGCTACCTACATAAAAATGTACATAAAATAATTAAATAATAAATTAAAAAAAAAAAAAAATAGCAGACCTTGCTCGCCCTCTAACAACAGCCCACACCAATTTGGGCACTCAAAATCTTTAAAGCAAATTATTGCTTTGTTTTCCTCTTCTTACTAGCATTTCTATTATTTTATATTTTTTTTAAAGCCTCTATCATACTCCCCACCAGTGCTGATATTGCACCAAACAAAAATCAATGACAATTTCTTTTGGCAAAATTCCTCCCGATTCCAACGGCGCCCATCGCTTTGCTCGTCTGCTCGAATTGCTCGCTGGTCCATTGGCTGCTTGGCTGCTTGGCTTTTGCCGGTCTGTCCGCTAAATGGTGCTGCCATTGCGCATGCAAAATGCCGGGCAATCAAATTAATCAATTGGGTAAAATATGCTTTTAAATGATGTCAATATAAATTTTTATTAAATCCAATAAATAAATGTTCGTTCAATGAATGGCGATTGCGAGTGTCTTCTGTGGTGTCCTTAGGTGTGAATGAGGCAGCACGCATACAAAAATACACACATACAGACATTGATATAAAAAACATGAATGAAAACGCATAAAGAAAAATTTGAATATGCATGAACATATATAAGTATGTGTGGGTAAACTTAAAGGGTGCCGACTTAGGTGTATGAAATTTGTTTGAAATGAAACAGTCGTATTAAAGAAATGCCGATATTTTGGTTGCCTTAGTTAAAAATTTTATTTAACTCGGTGTTTAACAATAATCTTGATCATATGGCCAACATCTTTGTGTGTGTGTACTGTGTCTTCGAAAGATCATTCCCTCGCTAAAATTTTGCACCACTTCGTCTACTTTAACCCACCATCCATATAGAGTTTTCAACTCTTCACTTCAGGCTCAAGCTCAGCAACTTTTACCTTGACGTACTCCGTTAAAACGTAGTCCGATATAGTCAAATCTCATAACCAAGGTGCCTAATTGATCACTGAATTTATTGATATTATTCAGTTAACAAAAGTTTGTCCGTTCCATGTCTTGTGGTCCAGATATACTGGAGCCATTCTATTCCGTTAAATTTTCGAAGAAATCATTATGGTTTATCAGTTAAATGAGCCCTACGATCGTTTCTTTACCATATATATCTTGAAAGTTCAATCTTGTAACCTAGCAATACAGTGTAGGCTAGTTGAGGCATAAAAGGAGTTTCATCATCTCTTTCTGTAACAACTTATATTCTGGTCTACATTATAAAGAATATTCGTGCAAATTTTAAAATCTTTAAAGTCTTTACCTCTACAAGGTACGCTTATCAACTTAAGGTTCATTGTAGCTTCGAAGGTTCAGAAGAAGATCAAATCTAACAACTGGATCACGGTGGTGGAACATAGCGACTCCAATCCTTAAACGCGTTATTCTCAGAATGGTGGTTTCCAAAATGGTTTTCGCTCTCAAAGGAAGAATTTTGAAGATATCTAGTTCCTATTTGAAGAGAACATTTATTGCGCTATGGAAGCATTTTTTTGTTTTTTGAAATCTTACTATTTTTTCTACGAAAAACTATTGAAAAATATAGTCAATTTCGATACTTTTTTCAAACCGGCGCCATTTTAACTAAATTAAAAAAATAAAATTGCGAAAATAAGTGATTTTTCGAAGGGTCAMACTGAGATGATCCCTAATTCGTTCTGAGTGCTTGAGAGCTTGTTGAGTCTAATTGTAAAGAGAAGTATGTAGTTGATTTGGAACACAATTATGCATCTTAACTATGGTACGGGTATATCTCTAAAGGACACCCTATAAATAGTTTATTGATATTTAAATCAGTTGTAGACATTAAGACTCCAGCATATTTATGCGTGATAAATTTATGTAAAAAGAAATTAACACATTTATATTAACGAGTATGTTGAGTATTATATGAAATATAGTATAAAGGGTCCACCAACAAGAATGACGTGGTGTTAATATGAAGTTAAACACTCAAATTAAATCAAAATGGGTTCAGTTTCCAGAGAAAATAATTTAGAGGCGTTAATTCCCACGACCTTGACGGCAATTTTACTGAGCCATTTCTCAAAATTAACGAGTCGCCAAACTTTGYACGCAATGTGTCCAAGTTTAGACGTGAAGCATGAGGAAATCGAAATCATTCGCGTCGATTTAWTTTTATTAAAATTATTTTTCCTCGGGAAAAAGTCGGTCAACATCGTRTTATAACGCTCGCTATCGATGGTAACGGCATTTCCTGCCTCATGTTGAAATAAAAAAGTCCCGTTGATGCTGTTGTACCACGATACACACCCAACGGTCACTGTTTGGAGATTCAATYGCGTTTCGTGTACCACACAAAGGTTTGACTCATCCCAATAACCACAATTTTGTTTGTTGACGAAGCCATTAAGAAAGAAATCAGCTTTATCTGAGAAGATGATTTTTCAATAATTTCTGRTGCCAAATAGGCAAAGCTAAGACGCTTCAACTGGTCTATCGACTTTAGTTCTTGTGCCAACACAATCTTATATGGATGCGGAGCAAAATCCAACGGCAAAATTCGCCATTTTGTCATCGGAGAGACTGAACTGTACAGAACGACGTTGAACCGATTGATTCGAATTGGCGAGACCTCTCTGAAACGTTCGATACCACACGAGATATTAAACAGAATGTCTCTCTCTCTCTCTCGAGCGCTTTCTTCAATATAATGTATAAGAGCAAAAAAAAGTCTAGGCAATTGGTGGGTTCGGTAGGCAATTGAAGAGCATTTCCCTCTCTCAACGAATAAAAATTGCATTTTATAAGTATCTTATTATTCCCTTCTRTTATACGGCACAGAAGCATGAACGATAACGAAACGAGATGAGAAGTACGTGCAGCAGCCAAGAAAACTGTTCTCCGCATGGTTTTTAGAGACGCCCGTGCAATGGATCAGACTTGGTATGTACAGAGGATAGAGGCAATTGGCGAATTTTGTGTTCTCGGCCCAGTTGGACCTACGTTTTTGATGCCAAAGAAGAAGGGAATAATTTTGGGGAGGGATACATTGTGCAAATTGACTACTTTGCGAAATTATGACACCCAGTACCCAAAATAGAAGACATATAAACTAAGCTATAGGTATTTCAGTTAAAAATTGCGCTATCACATCACTAAAACTATAAAAATATTACAATCTCTCCGTCATAAGATTCGGATTCAGGTGCTTATAATTGAATATTAGGGCGGTTCTTAAAAAWTCGTATAAACACTTTTCTCAGTGTTATATTCTAAAGCTTTGCTATGATTGAGGAACGTATCACATAACCATGCTTTATTTGTCTAATAAGGTGGTCCTTAAAAGTTAAACAACATTATATAATATAATATTTTTTAGTGTCATCATCTGAAGCCATGACATGATTGAGATTTATACTAGACAATCATATTTTTAGTATTAGGGTGGTTCCTAAATGTTTTTGGAAATTAAAATTTTGGAAACGAGTGTATGTGTACATGTTGGTGGCCTACAATAAATCGAATAAGTATTTTTTTTTCAGTGTCATCTACTAAAGCTACGCCACAACTGCCGAATATACCATATATACATAATTTATTTTTATATTAGGGGGGTTCTTAAAAAATAAATAAAAAATTGTCAACGTTATCATTTAAAGAAATGGCTTTTAAGTGTATTTTAGATAAATACTTTTTTGTATTAAGGTRGTTCTAAAAAATAAAAATAAAAACTATTTCAGCGCCATTTTCTCCAGCGATGGCACTTGAAACGCTGTTAAAAAATACAAATGTACATATTTGGATTAAAGATTTTGGCAAATCGCATATTATTTTAGAATCGGCTTCGTCTACAAATACTGAAAATATTAAAACTGGTCTCTGTTATATTAACCATTTAGATATACAATAATTTCTAAAGTATCAAAAATTTAAAACTTGTTTCCGTTATCATAACCAAGTTTTTGTCTCTCCATATATTTAATACCCTAATGCGAATTTTTGTGTTCTTTCAAGCTTTGCTTCAAGCAAGCAAATCAAACCAGTAGTAAAGTATAAACTAAAACCTTCGCCGGCGCATCTCAAGGCATCCACCGATATTGCTTTAAGTTGCAACTAAGCGTACGYCCCCTTATAGATTTACTATGGAAATCCTATATATACATATGTACATATGTGTTTCTATATACTCGCATAAGTAATTTTATAGAAGAGCAGTAGATAAGTACGAAAAAGTTATTTTGAAATTTAATATTGTGAAAAAGTGACGTTGAAAACGTCAGACACTGACGCTGCTTTATATGGCAAATTTTCAGCTACTCGAAAGTATCATTTACACACTTCAAGGCCACTTGAACTTCCACTGTGCCACCACACATTTGCACATTCACTTTTATGGCACTACTCTTTCCCTGTCTCTCTCTCTCTCTCTTTTCACCACACAAATGACATATTTCGATGATTGCTGTGACTATCATCGGCATAAAAATTATATTTAACAACTACAACAATAGCAAAAAATCAAATYCCAAAAATTACAAATGTCATACAAATTGTCGCATCACGCCGACATATTGACGTGACGGTCAGTCCTCTAACTTAACTAACKATGTCACCGTTTAACGAGTACAAATGCGCCGAAAATCGTTTCGTTCTTTTTTCACAAATACTCTTAACTCGTCAGTGCTCGTTAGTAGGTATGTGTGCTCGTGTTGGCCGTTCCGAGTGTGAACGSTTCACATCTCCGCCAAGTATGAGAAATTGTCAGCATTGAATAGTTCGAAGAACTTTCCAAATTCGGACATCACTCGGTGCCCATAAATGGCGCAACACCGCAATTGTACTTACGTGTGACTTTAATAGAAAAAGAGTAAGCGCGCACACACTACATACTTGTAATGGATTAGTAATGATCTGCGTCGAGTTTAACGTTTGGTACTTGTGTCTGATTTTCGAGTTTCAATGATTTCCGATTGTAAAAACAAAAGACAAGAATAATWAAAAATATATACAATTAAAACAACATACGTTGAGTTGTTGTAAAATGCCATTGGCCACATTAGTCGGGGCGCTTTTTGTCAAATTCATTTAATTAAAGATTGGTACAAAGCGAGTTAGAACGCTCGTGGAAGAAATAGAAAAGTTTATAAAACTATAACATTATATATATTTCTAGATAGAGACTGACAAAGGCGAGACGTGGCTCTAAACTATTGGTTATATTGAACCGGACAGGGCAATATTGGAAATCTTGGAAAATTGTATACTCTGTACCTACTTCTATATGCTACTGGTGGCCGAATTCTATATAATCTGAACGGCCAATAATCGAACCATGCGTCAAAGTCGGGCTAGGCTGCGTCGAAAACGTCGTCAAAGTTCATAAAAGGCGAAAAGAAACCTGCAGCAATCGATTCTTAGATGCTTACGAACCCAGGCCCTTGTTTTATTTTTTGGTTATATGTACATCCGTACCAAATAATAATCATCATATAAAAGCTTACAACTAACCACAATTTATAACGTATAACGTAAATAAAGTAAAGTAATGGCCGTGCAGCTGGATGAGGGGATTTTAGGGGTGGTTTTAAAATGGGGCTACGAAATACCTGGGTGCGTCGTCAGTAAGCTACTCTGCTAACCTTCCTATCTAACAAGGAATCTAGAATGAAGCAAAAAAGAACATTGAAAGTAGAAAGACATCCCAAAAAAACCGTATTAATAAGAGTCGACTCAACAAATTCGGCCAGAACTTTAACGCACCAAAGACAACTTAGAAGCATTCCTCAAAATTTGGTATATATTTTCCAAATATATTCGACATTTCCTATTGGATACTAAGTATCAAACTCGTCAATCACTTAAGAAATTTTTAATTATCTTACCTTTAATCAAGTCTAACGCTAGAAGACCTTCTTTAAAGGAAATCGAATGCTTACCTCGATAACCGAGACTTGAAGAAGGAAGCGAGGCGCATTTGCAGACAAAAAAGAGAGAGACATGTCTGACTACGAAGAGCTTGACAAGGTGGCAGACAGGGGTGACACTCGAAAATTCTACGAAAAGATGTGACGACTAAAGGAATGCTCCAAGACCGGAACATACTCTTGTAAATCATAAAGGTGATCTAGTGACTGATGCCCAGAGCATACTAAAATTATGGAGGGAGCACCTCTTCACCCTGCTGATTGGCAATAAAAGCTTAACATCAGGAGATGGTGAACCCGATTCCTCAATCGATGASGATGGAGCAGACGTTCCATTACCCGCCCAAGAAGCAGTTCGAATAGCAATTTCCAGATGGAATGCCGACCGAGCTATTCAAACACGGCGGTCAAGATCTGATAAGGAGCAAGAATCAGCTTCTTTGTAGAATATTGTCGGATGATAGCATGCTCAACGATTGGAATTTAAGTGTGCACTGCCCAATCCACAAAAAGGGAGACCCCAATTTCGTTGAAAAGATAAACGAGTAGGGAACTAAACTGGTCTAAGCAAGTTTTGAAATGAAAATATTTTTCAAACAATTTTCATAAAATAAAAGCAAAATTAAAATTTGGATATAAAAATAGTAAGATTAACTTAAATTTCTTAAACATTTTTGTTGAAAAGATAAACATATAGGTATTTATKAAATCGAACTAAACTGGTTAAGGAAAGTTTAAAAATGAAAATAGTTCTGAAAATAAGTGRAATACTACATTTTGGGTATAAAAATAACTAGATTTAAGCAATGTTTCGTTTGAAAATATTTTTGGAAAGAAATACTCCTGTTTGAAATTAAGTTTTAAGGGGTTAGGAAACGTCTAAGGTATTGTTGGGATCAAAATGGATGGCCCTAATAAAGCAACAGCAACAAAATTTTGCTGAGAAGGGTTGCCTTCTATTAAAAAATTGAATTGTGTTCATTTGATGAGATAACAGAAAGGTCGTTGGCAGACTTAAAGCTGAAAAAAAATTTGAGGGTTGCCACCTGTTAAATTTTTTTAATTGAATAAATTTGGTGAGCTAAAGATAACGAAAAGAGTCGTAGAAGTCTTATAATGAAAAAATTATTTGATCATATAATTGGGGGTTGCCACTTGTTTAAAAATTTTAATTGCGTAAATTTGGCGAGATGACGAAAAGTCGTCTGATGACTTACAGTTGAAAATACTTTTGAGTATATATTTTAGGGTTGCCACTTGTTAAACATTTTAATTGCTTAAAATGACGAAAAAGTCTTCGGAAGACTTACAGTTGAAAATATTTCTGAATATGTATTTGAGGGTTGCCACTTCTTTAAAAATTTTAATTRCGTAAATTTGACGAGAYGACAAAAAGTGTCGTCGGAAGACTTGTATTTGAAAATATTTCTGAATATTTTGAAATTTTGAGAATAGATTTGAGAGTTGCCATTTGTWTAAAATTTTTTTCAAATATACGATGAGATGATAGAAAAGTCATCGGATGATTTACAGTTGAAAATACTTTTGAGAAGGCTTGCCACTTGTTTAATAAATGTATTTTTTTTTAATTGCGAACATTTTTATTTATAAACCAATAACCCACATTTATTACATAAGCTGCAGGTATATGAACTAAGCCTTATTGAATTTATTTTCTAACTATCATATAATATTGTACATACATATGTATGTTTGCAAATATTTATTATATATATATTATGAACACCTCCTGCTCCAAAGTCTTCTATGTGCATCTTAATAATATGATTAGTTTTCTATGCAGACAAGCTTGGAACAAATGTGCGGACTTACTGAACAGTGCTGCCATTAATGCAAATAAATTTCGAATTCTCAGTGGAAATTGCAAAATATTTAYAGACTTATTATTCATATTAGAAATTTGTTCATATTTTCTGAAGCGTTAAGCATAACATTCTACTGGTATTTACAAGCCGAAATGTAATACAAATACCAACTCAAGTGACCACAACATTCTGCGCCGGCAGTCAATGAGCGAGATTCGACATTCTTCATAACGAATCACTTTAAAGTTGGCTTATTTGTCATACATACATACATACACTCATGAAGCTAACAGAAAAGCTAACAGTATATATTAACCCCGTAGGGATTTTCAGTTTATCTGACCGATTTTGAACGGATAACCAAGAGAGACTAAGTACCAGATATGTGATTATCGATATCTACCAGTCTATTTACTCAAGGTTTGAGGCTCAATTGATTCAAAATTAAGGCCAAAAAATATATAAATTAAGGCAAAAGAAATAGAGTATAATAGTTTGTTGATGAACAGTGCGACCCCACTGACAATTATAAAGTCTTACGAGTATAATTAATAACAAAAAATATAATTTTTTGAACTCCTAGTTCCTTAATTATTTTCCTACTAGGCTTTAAATCCCAGACCAACTGCCAAACTGACTCCCATATAACTATAAATATACTTAACAACTCTTGATGCATGCAGAATATTTCCGTTGAGTTGCTGCGAAAGCAATTCCTGCTGCAAATGTGTTGCAAAATTAGATTGCATCGGCATACAATTCAATTAATTTCCTCAACATTGGCCGACAATGTAATTTACATTATTTTACGCCTCACTGAACTCATTATGTCTAATAATTATATAATTATGAACTAAAATTTGGAAATTTATTTAATATGGATTTATTTACATTTTGTGAAAGTAGAAGAACTTTTGGCCAACATTTTAGTGGAAATGTCTTTTCCATTATTAATTTTATTAATTTTAGACTTTTATTTAACTTCCAATAAAGGCAAAGTTTGATCCAGAAGACCCTAGTATACATGCCTCAAGATGACGACGAGGGTACATTATTARTCAGATAACTTGATAATATTTGTGTTCTAAAATAGAAATATAGTGAGTGTTTTGACAGCACGAACAGGAGCTGCCTTTATGCCACTAGGTTCCCGAAGCGAAGTAAATGTGTCTGGTAAGTGAACGAGGGCAAGACGACATATCTCCTGTCATCAAACAAAAAGTCGTTGAACTCGCAACTTGGCATCCACGTAACTRTTGATAGTCATAACTTCGAAGTAGATAATTCGGTCTTTTTTGGAACCAGTATTAACACCAACAACAATGGAAGCCTCAAAATCCAAATCAAAATAACTTTTGCCAACAGTTGCTAYTTCGAGCTGAGTAGGCAATTGAGTAGTAAGGTCCACTATCGATGARCAAATACCAAACTCTACAAGTTGCTCATCGTTCCCCTCCTGCTGTATGGTGCAGAGGCAAGGACGATGACAACATCTGACGAGCCGGCGTTGTGAGTTTTCGAGAGAAAGGTTTTGTGAAAATTTATGGTTCTTTGTTGGCCAAGACGAATACCGCATTCGATGGAACGATGAGCTGTATGAGTTATACGGCGACATTGACATAGTTCAGCGCTTTAAAAGGCAGTGGTTACGCTGGTCTGGTTACTTCATTCGTATGAATGAATATACTCCAGCTCTGAAAGTATTCGACGCCATTCCGCCTTGAGGAAGGATTAAGACGCCCACACCATTGGAGAGATCAAATATAGAAGGACTTGAATACACTTGGTATCTCGAATTGGCGTCAAATTGTCTTATAATGGATGTTCTTCGACTATCCAGAGAATACTTGGTCTAGTTGCTTGAGCCATTTGTAAAATAATCGTTTTTGGCCACTGTTAAATGAAAGGCAATTCAGAGGACTTCCCTCACTTCCGTGAACTTCTACAAATGACTTCATCTTCCCTAACAGTGTCTTATGCCAGTACCAGATAACTCATCTGGTTGGTTAAAAGACTGAAAGCCAAACTGCTTTAACATTGGAGTTTGCAAAACCGGGTTAGTCGAGAAGGAAGTGGCTATGGTATTAAAACCCGACAAATTATTGTTGCATAAGCTCCGTTTCAGACTCCACATTAAATTCCTTGCCAAACACCTACCTATGCAACTTTGGGAAATTCAGATCCCGATCTCGTTTAGCCGAGGTTTACACAGTTATCCAACAAAATTTTGTTAATTCAATAAAATGTACTGGCGCCTTATTGGTAAGATCTCTAAATTCTCTACGCACTAACACATCACATTGCTGACGAACCGTTTATAGATTGGTGCATACATACTATACATCGGCACAGATTTACAATTGATCCCAGTTAAATCTGGCATTTTCTAGCTTGACCCATTGCGCCACAGTGTGCAGCACCACCTTCGGTGCTGCCGACTCGTCTCTCGTCTTTTKTGAATTGCCATTTGCTGAGCTGCAACGTGTTGGGTTGAGTGGAAACGTGCTCAATTGAGTGGGTTCATTTTGGGTTAAATTGCAAAACATTGGTTGCACGAAGGCATGACATGAAGCGGCACGTTGTCGGCTTGTTTATGTCGGTATGAGTATGCTTAATGTGACTGTGTTTAGACGTACAATGGCCAATAGTTTGACGTATGCACATACATACATATGTATATATATATAGCTATAGAGACTGTAAGATGTATTGTGTATTCGAGTAACGAACAGTGTTGCGGCAACAATGGCTTCGGCTTAGCGGAATTGCCTGTGCTACGGAGCATTATCCTGCTATTGCCTATTATTTTCAGAAGTTCAGCAGTGCTTTTGTGCAAATTCGGGCTCTCGCCTTAATCGGCACGCATACGGATTGTGGGTCGAGCAATTTGGGCGCCTCTCTCTCGTACTCAACCACTACCGCTGCCTCCCCGCTATCTGCAATATCAGTCGGTTTGTGTGTGTCATTTGAATTGCAGGTGATTTAATGCATTCTAATGCATGGTTCTCCACTGCCGCACTCCCCCCGCCTCACTGGTGGTCACAGCTTGCAGCCTGGCTACTCTCAGAAATGTCTTTAGTATTTATACAGAAATAACAAACTAACACTTAGATTTCARTATTCAATTGGGCGTATTGAATGACAGCGCCACACACATACTCACAAACACTCCCACACGCATAAGCATTTTGAACATCCTTCAACGCCCACTTATCAAATGTACCACCGCCCGCACATATAATGCTCATTCATGTTGTTTTTGCATGCGCGCCATTGTCTACGAGTTGTTGCCGCCTGACGTGGCTCRAGCACTAAGCAAATTGAAATCGAAGGAAGCCGGCCTGGCAGTCAAGTTAGCTGCGCAGGAAGGAAGGAAGGAAGTCAGGAAGGATATGAGTGGCAGGCGGCGATGCAATCGCTTCGAGTACAATGCATACAAACACACACACACACACATACATACATATATACGTACAACATCCTTACAACTTAACGCTGCTGAACGGGAGCGAGGCGTGTTTGCGGTGCGTGCGCGCGCTTCCACGACGACAAGGTCTTAGCCGCCATTGCTTTGCTTTGGTTTACCCAAAATACTCAAAYTGTAATAGCTGCAAGACTTAAGTAAATTTGTAATGGTGTCGTGGGCTTGTAAGCATTYGCACGCATTTCGCACATATAGTGTGTCTTTTATGCGCACTTTTCTCCAATTTTTTTTGCGCTTGTTCTCCGTCATTTCTTGTGACGGTTAGCATTTTCGTATGAGGGAGTTAGTGGGTATTCTTTCTCTTGCTTGCTGCATAAGAGGCGTTGCTCGAGTGCAATTTTTTAATGAAATGCATGCTGGACGTGGTCTATTCGGTCGAATATTATTCAATAATAAATGCGGGGTTTCAAAATGGGTGCGAATAGTATACTCAGCATGCCGATTAGGTTGACCATAACAGAAAAGAGAGAGATAGAGTTGCTAGAGAAACTCTGTAAAAATTTTTAAGTTCTTAAGTTGGTATCACATCATAATACCTAACGCCTTTCGTTTTGCCGTGCATTCTTTTAATTCTAAAATTTTGTGAAAGTGGCAACCYTGTTATAATTAGTTTTATTTTAGCAGTAGAGAACTTTATAATCACAAAGAGAACACAAATTTCCGCTCTGACATTTTTTTGCTGACTCATACAATGTTGCATCCAATGTGATACTCTTTAAATTTTAAGTTAAATTACCAAATTAGTTGGCAATCCTAGTCRGAAATATTTACTTACGAATAGTGTATTGTGCATAAATGTTATTAATTTATGCTTTGTTTCTAATAACATAAAATATTTTGTTTAATCTCTTCGTCGGCACGCTTTTTTTCTGACCTATGGCAACTCTATAAAAAATATTTACCTAAATTGGTGATTTTCTAGTGCTACTAACGCCTTTTAGTATTACAAATATAGCATAACTCTAAAAAAATAATTAAATTTTATTAAATATGGCAACTCTATGTAAGTAAATTTTACGGAATGTTAATTTTATAGGTATTAATTTTGACAGAATAATTTTTTTATAATTAAAAATATTTTGATTTATTTTCTTCGTCGGTCCTTTTTTTCTAACCTATGGCAACTCAAAAAATAATTAAATTCTATTAAATATGGCAACTCTATGCAGGTAAATATTATGGAATGATAATTTTATAGGTATTAATTTTAACAGAATAATTTTTTTATAATTCAAAATATTTTGATTTATTTTCTTCGTCGGCCCACTTTTCTTCTGACCTATGGCAACTCCAGCAAAAATAAAATATCTAAATCACTACATTTGTTGTTTTGAATACTGCTAAGGATTTTTAGTATAACAAATATAGCACATTTCTTAAAGAAAATGATTAAATTTTATTAAATATGGCAACCCTATTTGTATAAATTGTATGGAAATATAATTTTATAGGCACTAATTTCGACAGAATGTTTTTKTGTAATTCAAAATATTTTGATTCAAATTTAAACTCCTAAAAAAGCACCCTTTATTCACTCAATTATATATATTCCAGTTTTAGTTGCATTTATGTTATGTTTTCACAGCTTAAATGCAATTTCTGGCAAATTTGCCCAAAGCACGAAATGAAGTTGCATTTAGCTGCTGCCTTGCCTCCTTAGTACACACAGCCATGCCCACACACACAAGCATAAATGCAGCTGGCTTTACAAAAAGGAAAACACAAAGTCTTAATATAAAAGGGAAATTCGCAAAAGCACACCCACCGCTTTTTGAGCGTACAGAAGCGAAATAAGAACAAGCAGTCCGAATCAAAAGGAAAACAGGAAAAACTTATAATGAAGCCACTCAGTCCGCCAAGCAACACATCAGGCTTCTAAACTGCACGCTAACTGCTGAAGAAAAGCTGGGCAGCTCAGCGCAGCTCCTTAGCAAAGAAATCCTACTCCACACAAACACACACATATGCATGCATGTATATTAACCTTTCCTGTCTATATTTGTTTCCTTTTGCCTTTGCTTGCACTTTTTTTATTTGTTTTGGAACGCCGCAGTCTTGTCGGTGAAATTGTGGCATGTTTAAAATATAACAAAAAATAAAAAGAAACTGTGTGAAAATTTGAAAATTTTCAAATTTAATGGTCTCGAGTGGGCCACAGCCGCACACGGACCGCCTGAAAGTTGGTTATTAACCGGCAATTGACGGCCGATAGGCAGACAGGAAGTAATCGTTTTGTTGGCCCACACATCCGTTCGTGAATTTAATTCAGGTTTGGCATGTGCCKCAAGTATTTCAAGTATTTAAAATACCAAGTGTAAAATATTTACATTCTTGGCTTGAAATGGTCARTTTCAACAGAGCTGTACAGATTGAGGGGGTTCAGGGTTCAAAAAAATAAGCGTAGAAAACATTTTCTTCAACGGAACAGGGCTTGAGAGTAATGACCATAGACCTGTGACATCAATTTATGTAAAGATTTGCCTATCTTGTTAACCTTTTAGAAGTCAGTTGCAGAAATATTGAGCAAAATTCTCGAGACTACATTCTTCTCTTAGAATCATAGGACTAACACTTTTTTCTCTATACTTTAAAATCTGTTAGGGTTCGAGGAACATCTAAAATCACTACCGTACTTTGGGTTCGACACCCGGTTGCAATGCAATTCCAGGTTCAATTGAAAAAGCGTCAGTTCTTACTGCATTCGGGTTATAACAACAACCACCATGATACTAATCGAGGCGCCAGTCCGCAAGAGCAGTTTGGAGCGAACTCCAAAGGTTCCTACTTCCCGTGGCACCAGAATTAAGTCTCCGGTCAGACATACTCACACATACGCACATACTCTCACGCAAGAATCTAAACCTAATTCTCAGTTAAACGCCTTCGTCTAGTGGAGATCACACCGCTAACATTTAAAAGTCCATCAGTCCAGGTAATCTCCATACGACCTATATGCATCCAGTCTTCTACCCGATCTATCAGATAAGTGTTTCTGATGTAAAAATGCATTTAGAGACAGATACCCCGTATGCAGAAAATGCAGGCTTAGAAGTATGGGTTACCTCCAACAAATCCAACGTTCGGAATGTACTCATAAGTCACTCGACTGTCAGGACTATTGTCCCAACGGTTTTCATACTCCCTACATGTCCCTCCCTCTCCACGTGCTCTGTGCAGACAGCCGGACAACATTGCAAAGGTTTGGAGTAACAAAAACATATTGAGAACCCTCGTGGAGAAGTAGAGCTGAACCCCTTTGAATTACGTCGATTCGACTATTGATATGTAGTAGAATAAACTCCTTAAGGTATCTACATAATTAAAGAAGATTTATGTATGGTATTGTGCCAGACTAACTCTCAGCTTTCTAGCCTATACTAGGCCTAGAAGCATTGATTTCATAGAGTTTTAAAATAAATCCAAAAATGTATCAGACTTTATTCAAACGGAATATCAGAATAACAGAATAAGTGGAAGAAACCAAACGGGCATATTCTTAAACCGAAATAGCTGGCAACCCTATTTCAGTGTAATTTTTTTAACACGGCCCCAATGCAAATGTTTCCACTTGAAATCATTTTACAAGTGTGCATACCGATCAAGATAAGAGGCCACATGAGCATTTGGTCACTATAGAAAACTACGAGAGCAATTTGATAAGTCTAACGACTAAATAAKGTTGCCTTAATTTCTTTGCAATAAACGTTTATGTCAAGAAACGGTCTTTATCAGCGGCCTGCTGAGAATGTGGGATTGGCTCCATTATAATACCATAGTGTTCATTTTATAGATTCCAAGGTTATCAGTAGAAGTGGTCCGTCGCTGTCTGGAATACGTCAGAGTGTGCTTACACTTAAATAATGTTATAGCCTAAGGAGCTTTTAGAGCTTTTGTCACATACTTTTTTGCCAGCAAAATCAGAAGCTTCTTTCGTAGCTTAAATTTTTACTGTGTCCAGCGGGTATCCTCAGATTTTGTCCAAACTTTTAGTAACTTAAATAATTAGTATTAGATTGGAGAGCTTTTTGATCTCTTTTCCTTTTATAAAATTTCACAATACGTTGAATTATGAAATCACCCTCTCTAATCGTGGATCTACCTGTCTGGTCTTTTTTAGCAAGTTGTTAAAGTTGGTAGTCACTAAAATTATAAGGAGCTTTTAGAGCTTTTAATTTTTGCAAGTAAAATCAGAAGCACAAATTTTCAATGTGTTCAGCCAGTATCTCCAGGATTTGTTCAAATTTTTATTAGCTCAAATAATTAGTATTAAGTTCGAGAGCTTTTTGTGCTTCTTTTATACYATTTCACTATTTCGATGAATTATGAAATCACCCATCAATATCGTGGATCTCACTTGCCTCGGTCTAGTCTTTTATAGTAAGTTGTTAGTTATTCAAATTATAAGGAGCTTTTAGAGCTTTTCAATTTTGCAAGTAAAATCAGAAGCTTCTTTCTTAGCTTAAATTCTCTAATCGTGGATCTATCTGTCTAGTCTTTTTTAGCAAGTTGTTAAAGTTGTTAGTCACTCAAATTATAAGGAGCTTTTAGAGCTTTTCATTTTTGCAAGTAAAATCAGAAACTTCTCTCAGAAACTCTTAGCTTAAATTTTCACAGTCACAGTCCAGTTGGTATGGCCAGATTTTGTCCAAGTTTTCCTTGGCTCAAATAATTAGTATTCGGCTCGAGAGCTTTTTGAGCTTCACATCTTTTATACTATTTCACTAGTTCGTTGAATTATGAAATCACTTTTTCTTATCGTGGATCTTACTTGCTTCTATCTAACTTTTTTTAAGTGACTCAAATTAATTTTAAATATTAAACTAAGGAGCTTTTTGCGCTTTTTTCAGTAAAGAAAATTCCGTAATTATCTGACATACCTAACCACATTTTCTTAGTAAGTGTTCKTGTAATAAAAATCGTGTTTTCTATAAATTTTAAATTGGTTTAAGTGAACTCAAAACCACTSATGAGCCTAGGAACTTTCCTTCAGTCGGAAGTAGACTTCTCTCTCTAATTTTACTCATCTCGTGCCTTCGTAGTGTTCCACAGACATTTATTCTTATTCATTGAAATAAGTATTGAACTTTCAAGCTTTTTGAGCTTTTTTAGACCACTACCGCACAAACTGAGACAAGTTCTTGTATAGAAACTTTATTGGACTTATTGCTTCGCCCTCGTTCWTTCGTATATTTATACACATATGAAAAAGTTGACGTGTAAATTGTTGCGGTGTGAAACATTGAGTGGTGTATTTACCGCATTTGAAATTGAAGTAGTGTTATATGCCACTGAAGTGGCATACTTCAAGGCTTGATTGGAGCAGCACAAGTGTTCCCAGTAGCACTTGGTGCATGGCAAATGGAATCAACAGAGCAACAAATCGCTTAGACTAATAATAAAGTACACATAGTAAAGCACTAATTCAATGAAAATTACATGCACATACCATATATACATATATWTACAATAAAACATACATACMTATATATGATGTATACACTCATATTCATTCATTCATWGATTGACTCATGCGAACAAAAATAAAACTTTTCTTCATTCACACCTGTTGGTATTGCGTTGCGTGTTGTTGGCCAATAAACGACAACAAAACAAATACAGTTAAATGCAAAGAACAACATAAAAAGCCCATAAACAAAAGCAAAAATAAAATTCGCAAACAAAAAGCAACAAAAAAAGCCAGCGTTGAACGCCAACAAAACGAATTAAGCACAAAAACAAAAACCAAAAATTAATACTATTAAAATTATTTATGTAAATTATAGAGGCAATTTATGTACATACATATATGTGTGTGTATTTGTACTGTGCTCAGCCGCTTTCGGCCGCTAACGCGCCGCTGCGCCGCCGCTGGCCAATCAACGCGCGCCCGCTAAGCCACAACTGCGCCCAGCTAGCCAGCACTGTCGACCGCATAGCGGTTGTGTGGGCTTAMAATTTTATTGACTTATGTATTTGCGTSGCGCAGCAGCAACAATTTGTGAATTTAAGCGTATTTCAAAAGCTGACAACTTCAGCGACTTGCCGCGCCCGCGTGCGCCCGCATTTGATTTCATCCATACAAATGAGGCTTAAGCTGCTRTTGGCGCTGTTGTTGTTGTTGTCGTCGTGAATGTGTGCAATTAAAACACCCACAAACGCTTTTGAGCCGACCGCAAAAATCACGGCGACAGCGCAAGCGGAAGCGCCAGCCGTCCAGCAGCGGCACTAGCGGCTGACCGCGCGTGCCGCAAAATTACAAGTTCTGCTCTGAGCGCGCGCGCGAGTTCACATGTGCACTGCGCGCTGAGTTGTCCGCACTTGACACTGGCGAAGTGACGTGAGCCTGTTTGGATTTGTTAATGTTTTCTTTTTCTCCCTTTATGAAACTTTATTTATTTGCGTCCAATTCATATGTGTTTCTCATTATGCGCCAGCAAAGTGATAAATATCGATATGGATATCGCCATGGAAATGGTTGTTATGGGCTTGAACTCATAGTGGTTGCGTTTGGTTCCAAGAAGTTTCATTAAAAAAAAAAAAAAGAAATATCATGAGAGTCACTCTCGAAGTAAAGCTCATAATATCGCGTTTAATTTTCTGTATTTTCCTTTCGAAGGAGATAAGTACGAAACTCGTTTCCCGGAGTTAGAACAGTCTTAAAAATTAAGTATTCTAAATGACAATTCGACTTCAAAACGGTAAATATAAACCACATTCACACCAGTCGGGTCGACGTATTTTTTAACCGATTGGCAGCATTACCCCAAGTTACTACAGTGATGTTTTTGTAGCTATAACAACAACAGGTAATTTTATTTCGAAAGTTTACGCTTTCACGTTTGCTACTTTTTTTAAAGATCTCGTCTTGTCGAGCACTAAACAGCGACTTTCTTGTCAMAGTAACTTCTTAAACGGCTTGAAGTGCCATCAAGATAACAGAGTTTTGGTCTCCACTGATACGATCCCATATTGTATGCTGGCAAATTCCGTAAATATCTCAGTACAAGTCATATTATAATTTGGTATACCGCAAAAACCATTGGAATCTCTGAGTGAGATAACCAAATCATTCATTTCACCATGAAGTGAATTTCGGTATATGACTCTTCCGAAAAATCGAACTACGTATAATTAACTTTAGAGACGGCAATTACTTTCACACAGCAAAGTTTCTTCGCCTAAAAATCTGATATTTGGGAATCAGTAATCAATATAACTAGATCGCTGTGTCCGTAGAAGAATTTGACTTCTTTAGAGAACACTGAATTTACGCATATTCTAGATAAAGACTCATTCTTCTTCTTCATTGGCGTAGACAAGGCTTATGCGATTATAGCCGAGTTTACAACAGCAAAAGGCTGTTGGTGGGTCCCAAACCTAGCGCACCACCCTAGGTAGAGATGGTTCGCTCGCCTTAAATAGATGTTCTTTGGCTTCGGTCGTAAGTAAAATAATCGTTTCTGGCCACTACCAAGTAAATGACACTCAGAAAGCTTTCCTCACTTGAAATTGGAATTAATTGAGAGACTTACTTCAAGAGCGTGCTGAAACTGGTTATGCAAGCAGCCTATAATGACTTGCTCTTTATCAAGTTAAATAAGAGAATTATTATGATTTTTTTCAAGATGAATCTTCCAGCCATTAAGGGCAACTTGTATTGAGTCATTAAACACATTACTTTAGATATATCGCATATAAATACATTTTAGACTTAGATACGAAAATCTAGAAGTTCCCGATGTGCCGCAACCCCTCTTTTCCATTCGTTCGAGATTCTTTTGAAACATTTCAAATACATAATTAAAATTTCAGTCAGACCAGTTTTTAAACTAGTCATACATATTTCAATGGCCGTGGGTGTACCAAAGCAGCTTATTGCACTCGTATTTATCGTCCGTTGCTTGGCGCATGTGGGCGCCTCTTCAACTGCCTCCACTCTGCTTCAATGTTACCGCGTAGGTGTAGCCATATAGTGGTTGTTATTGCTGGCTTATCAATTGTTGCATTTACGAAATATTTTTGACATTATTCGATATAAAAACGAGTACAAGTGCAATTTCGAGATTTACTTGGAAAAAAAAGAAAAAAAAAAAATCGAAGTGTTGTGAAATATTTTCTGTTTTACCGAAATAAATGTGATACCTTAACAATTTAAAGTCTTGAATTTTTCAGAATATTCAGGCTTTGCGGATTTTTGATTGTTGAAATTCTTTTAAATTTTGTATCCGTCTAATCTTGTGAAGGAATAACGCTATCAGCATATTTTTAATATTTTCCAGGCATCTTCGATGCCCTTGGGAATTCTTCACACCCATTTATAGGGCCGATCTCTACTCTTTGCTATTTCATAATTCCTTCCAATTGAAACATATATTCGTAAGCGATGATTCAAAGCTAATGGTCTGCGGCATTATAGTGGTATCCTAGCCGAGTCAGAAGTAAAATAATTTCCAAATTTTCAAAGATCTTTGAGAAGATTAAGCGCTGGAGCCCAGTTTCTGTTACTACTTTTTGAGTAGTACGCCTTTGTCATCTCATCTTTTTCATATTCAATCATAGAGTCGATAGCAACTTGGAAAGTCCTACATCTTGAAGAGAATKTAAAATGCTTACGTCCTTGTTTTTGAATTATTCTCAGAATATTAGCTTACCCATAAATGACGAAAGATGTTATCGAGATCTAATATGCATAAAGACTTTTAATGCAGCGCTTTTTTAGGGGAAAGGTTCATCATCATCCTTTGATGGGYTTGGAACAAGTTAAGTATGCATTCCCGGATATATTCCAAGATCGCGTGGTGTTGACTGGGTTGAAAGTAACAATCACATCGACTCTATCACCTTGCGCTCCACTACATCTAACGCGTTTCAAACCCATGTATTCAGCCGTGCAGCTTTCGAGTGTCACCAGGAACCCGTTCAATACTTCAATAACAGCTTTCTATGATTAAATTCGGCGATACTGTTTACCTCTCTGTTCGGTAGTTTGATTATAACGAATCTTTTGAAGGCTTAAGAGAATTAGTAGTGTAAGGTTAAAAGGTCGAATCGAAAAATCAGATTTCATTTGGRCAGCGGAAAATGCCAGTATTGATCGAAAAGACTCTGAAAACTCTAACTACCACAAATTTGTTGAAGCGGTTGAAGTCAATTCCGGCCATGTTCGCCTAAGATATGACTGTCCAGAAGTTTCAACTYGAGTCTTGCTGGACAATGACGCAGAAAGCGCCTGGATGATTTCAGCTCACTTTCCTACGACTTTGGCACTTAACTACCGACAAAATTTTCAGCAGTACGGCGTGAACGCCTATTGAGMAGTGACCAATATCATCGGAATATACTATATATACGGATAATATCTACGATTGCGGCAAGTAGAACCTTATTGAGGCCCAGTAGTTCAGTGGATCTCCTAAGTCAAAAGAATCTTGCAGCCGCATGGAGCTAGTTGATCTCCAGCGACCCCTAAACACAAGCGATGTTAAGAGCTGGACCAAGGACACACAAGTACAACGTAGATCCAACTTGTTTCCACTCCGATAAAATCTAGATGAGGGTGCCTTCTCTTGCGACTAGATTGGCTTGGCTGTTCCCGGCGACAAYGCTCTGACCAGGCACTTAGGCGAGTGTGATATGAAAGTAACGTAATGCTGTCTATAATGAGGTCAGACATTCCTTAACTAACTTTGAGCGCAAAGCGAGTGGGCTCAGAGCAGGTCTTGCCACTGTGGCATCGGAGTGAATGCTCACTTCTTTGAAGGAGGTTGCACTTCGGAGCTATAWATCTACTGCCACCTTAWTTGCAWCCACTTTTGCTTGAARACGCTACCATCCAAACCTAACCTGGAATTATCTGCSTGCYATAAGGCACACGTTTTTTCAGAAAAAATGGTAAAAACGGTTTCACTTTAAAGCCTATGACCTATTTTGAATTTGGATGAATTTTTAAAGCATTTCCATTCACAAAATTTTTTGACGACACTTTCAAAGATCTTAAGTAGATTTCAGTGTGCTCAACTAATATCAGTAAGCTCTCAAGCACTTCTTAAAGGGCTTCGTATAAAGTACTCTTTATTTCTCTGTTAATGGAAAACTCTCTCACTAACTCACTTAATAGCACTAATAAATCTTGAGGTATTTAACAACAACAATAAAGCACTAACCACATTACCTATACTATTACAAACAGACCCTTACGCTTAGCCACGAATCATTTACCATGAAAGACAGCCAACTGTCGACAGCAAAACTGACAAACGCCTTGAAACGCCCACACATCAAAACGCCGTGAACGTTTTATGAATGTGGCCTAAATTCTTATCAGCGGCAAGACACAGGAACACACACACACATGCGTGTGCCGGCCACACGTSGGCGTTGACTAGCTGAGAGACGAACTTTGACCTGCCCGCCAATCRGTCTGCCATATGGAAAGGACATGGGCACGTGGCCACATACTCGCCACTTACAGATACGCGTTTACCGCACATAACGGTACATATGTACATATGCGCATGCATGTTACTTTCCACATTTATGGCGTCCTTAATAGACCGCATACATTTCGCCAACTTAATGGCATGAAAATCAAGTATGTTTCCTCTTTATAATTGTGCCGAAAAGTTTATGCGCCGCCGCCTTGCAAGACAATGAACCGGCAAATGCATCATAAGTTTAGTTTGTTGTTGTTCTGTTGGTTGTTGTTGTTTRGTCTTTGTTGCTAAGCGCTCAAGTGGGTGGGTGTGCTTGGTGTTGTTTTCTCGCTTATTAGGTATTAGTTGGTATTGTTGTTTTGTTTGTTGGCGCGACGTGTTGTACTTGAGTAGATATTTGGGTTTTATTGCTGGCACAAACACATTCATACACATATACCAACATACATACGGATGGACAAATACACTCATAGATATCCAGAGGCAGACATTCGTTATTACATTTCCTGGTTTTAATGGAACTACTTGAGCGCACGATATGCGATTTTGGCCACAAAAAAAAAAAAAGAAAAACAAAGATTTGTAAAAGCCGGCACTAGAATGCTATGATAAATTGGCGCAGTCTTATACAGTGGTGTGCTGAACAAATGTAGTAGATATTTTGTGATAAGAGAATTCTTTTTAAGTACCTTAAAAAAATTAGAAATAGCGGAAATAGCATTTTCTATTTGCTATCTGGTTACATTTGCTGACCGAAATCACCMTTTTGAAAGCATYCATCAATAGARTTTACCRTTTTTACAGTTTCAGTGCCACGAARCGTTGTGTTGTGAGCTTAAAGCTCAGGAAAAATAAAATATATGAGGAACTGCAGTCGCTTCTCGRGTGTTACAGTGAACCGTCGGGAATGTCCTTATCTTGGGTTTACGTTCCATTCAGTTGTTCAAACCATTTGGTGCCCGCAATGAAACTACTTATTTTCATTATGTTTTCTGTAGTTAGACATTTAATGTTCCAAAACTTAGTGCCCTGATTTCTGATAAAGCTGAACACTCATAGACGGAGTGAAGAGCCGTTTCCTATTTACTTTTCCTGGACCTATAAGCCCTTGGCTTTTGCTTTGTTATAGTTCAACCAAATCTMATTTGGTTGTAGATCCCCTTATATTRTGCGCTGTTTGTTCAAATTGGTKTATTGAGCTCTCMTGGATCACTCCAAGCAGACAAAGTTTGTGTCAAAGTTATTGGATCTGATCTTATTTGGCTGACAAGTTATACTATTGGACAAAACTGCACAAGAAAAATTCAAGGGCCGTTCCCACAAACGTCATGGCAACGTATTCGGAATAGACTTGTATTTTATTCGTCTATAGACTTTCTACTCGGCGACAAATCTCTACTGCCGCTACAAATACAACGAGTTTATCGAAAAACTACGAATATTAGCGTCAACATGTTTTCACACGTCTCTGCAGTACTTCTACAGCCCTAGTATGATATATATACATATATATTTTAACCTACGACTCCGCTGAGGAAAAAAGAGCCACGCCCGAGGATTTTCTTCTGTGGTTTCATTGTAGAATTGGCCTTAAGATTGACAAGCTAACGGCCTAACTGTTCAATTCTGCTGTTGAGGTATCGACTGAAGCCTCCAGACTTGTTGCCAAGTAATTGGCTCATTCAGGTGCTAGAACCTCGTGCGCTGATAAACAGGGGTACCACGGCTAGGTGAGATTGAAAATTGAATGCCACTGGCTATATATATATATATCGTCCATTTATCATCTTTGGACCATCTTGTGCCCTGAGTAAGCTTCCAATCAAACTATTATAGCATAAGAGTATATCGTTTTTCTTTGGTCGTCAGCATCTCGTTTTTACGAATAGGGGGTACCACGCCTAGGTGTGTTTGAAAATTGAATGGTAGTGGTTATGTATTCGCTTTATCATCCCTGGTCCATCTTGTTTCCTGAGTAAGCTTCCATCAAAAACATTTTAGAGTAGTTTAGGTCTTAAGGCATAATTTTTCTTCGRTTTTCATATTTATTCTGTTTCACTTCTCCGTGGAAGATTTGGATTAGCTCTTTTGTAAGTTTAGAAATCGACAAATGAAGATATTTTTGCCGACAAAGAGGTCGAATGAACTTTCTTCAAGAAATTTATAGCGAAGTACGCCATTCACTTAGCGGAAGTCGGTGAGGTTATAAATGACTCCACTRTGAATGGCGGTTAGTGCTTGTCAGAAATTAGTTGCGTCCGAAGTCTGTTCGGCTTATTGTTTAATTTCGTCGTCGTAGCTGAGAAATGGCCTCATTATGCTCCTAATAAACGGTTCCGCTCCAAACAAATGCGTGCTGGGATGATTTCTGCTTGGATAGGAGTTCATTATGCYCCTTMACTGGGAGCATACGAGCCTCACTATGCAGGTGTTCKATGGGTGACATCAAGAGGCATCCTGTGCAGTTCGGAGTGYAGTRTTCTGACAAGTTTGCAGCTTYCTTGTTTGCGAGGTCGTATGAGAAGTGATGGAACTCAGACTGTCGAAAGTCACACCTAAAGTTTTAGGGTTATTCACAATCGGAATCTTAACGCCATTGACTGCAATGTTAAGTCTGTATTTCTTCGTTCAGTTTGCGAATATGGTCGCTGCGAATTTAGCGGGGGAGGTTGTTAAGTTCGGTGCAGCGAGGAAGCGCGAAAGGTCGAAGTSGTAGCCATTTTCTTTTTAGCGCATGCCATCGATTCTATTGCCGGACGTCATTATGGTGCAATCATTAGCGTACGAGGTGATAGAAATTCCCTCTAGTGGTTGCGGCACTGTCGAGATATAGCAGTKAAATAATAATGGGGAGAGTACACCACCCTGTGTTACCTCTTGTTTGATTCTTCTCAGTTTTGAGTTTTTCGCATGCAGCGATTGTCCATATGAAAAACCTGTGACACTGCTTTTGACACATCACAGCACTGTAGCATAACAGGCATACRCATATACTTATGCATATCTAATGTAAATATGTTTGCCTATGCAACCATTGTCTGCAGAAATTTATTTTAAATGAGCGTGSCTACCTTTTCGCCTGCCAACCAGCGAATCGCCATGCTTTTATTCGGCTTTCTTCCGCCCGCGCTSGCTGCTATTTGAAGCAAATCTCCAACAAATGTATGCATAGAAGTATATATAGTCGTATTAATATATATTATAAAAATATGTATATTTGTATAATAGAAGCATCACACGGCATGCCAGCCCAGTCACCTATTTGACTATTTCATTGTCTGTCTGCCTATTTGACGGCTTCGCATGGGTATGTTCGCTGGCGTTTCCGTACACCCACCGCTGTTCGCCCAAGCAATAGCGTGCAATGAGTTCTATAACTTCATTTGTATATGTGTGCTGTCTCTTATACACATCTAGATGTGTATAAGAGACAGCTGTTCGCCCAAGCAATAGCGTGCAATGAGTTCTATAACTTCATTTGTATATGTGTGTGTATGTATGCTTGTATGTATATCTCTATATTTTTATTTCATTATACTAAATGTATTTGTCTCTGATTCTATGCGAAAGCATGCAGATACCGCTCATACATTAAATGTTTTATTATCGTACGTGCAGTAACGAGCGAGTCTACACACACACACACACACACACCCAATCACACATTCACATTCACACTTGACGCAAAGAAAATTTTGAAATCGTCGAACCTGGTCGTTTGTTGGTATTTAAATTAAGGATTTCATTGCTTCTTTTGCAAAGATAACAGTTAGTAGGCCAATAATTGTAATGCCAAAAACAGCAAAAACAACAAAGCCAAAAAGACCTTAATCTTTTACTCCTTTTGTGGCATATTCTTAGAGATATGCGTTGGTTACTTCTTGAAGTCGTWTAGAGAGTATTCAGTGTGCATATAAGTAAGTTTTGTTGGTCTGATCAAATTTGACCCGGACTGTCGAAAAACTATCTAACTAAAATCTTTATTAACTTCTTTAAAATATTTTCTTGAGCTAATACAGGAATGTCAACGCTTAAACTATTACATTTGTTATAAGCTTCGGCTGAGATGGCTTTCAGTGATCTCAGCGCCTTCAGTGATCGTAGCGAATTTTGGCTTTTTGGTTTCGGCTCACTTTTATAAGACCACTAAGTTAGGTGAATTCTCCACAAGGATCTTCGCAATAAAATAGATCAGATTCCCCCCACAATCAAGATAACTTTCAAAGCAGTCGGCTTTTCCATTACTAAATAAAATTTGAAAATTTCGGTTAGAGGATGAAGGCGAGAAACTACCCTTGATAATGCCCGGAACCGATACTTTGGGTAACAAACTCATGTTTTCCCAAGTATATTCCTTATATTTAGTCTCTTGGTAAACATTTGCTGTGTTTATACATGAAACAAAAATTCTTCGAATGAAGAGGCAATCTTACAAACAGAGGACATTTTTGAAGCCTCTGAAAATTTTTTTTTTTGGAGTAAAAATCTCTCGACAATTTGCTCGACACCGTCTGCTATAATCTCAAAGCGCTGATGAGCTTGCTAATAGTTAATTATGACTTTTGGGCCGAGCAGCTGGCTAAGTGTTGCTACTCCTACTTCGCAGTCTCATTATATCATTGATATATTGCTATGTAAGCTCCATATATCAGAGCTTAAGAGTGGCGCTACTTGTCTCGCCCAGCTAATATTTATTTGTTTCTTCTATTTTGTTTACTAATTTGCATTCAGCAGTGAGTGTATAAAACATTTATTACTTTTAATCTAATTGCGCTGGTATTATTATACTAACCGCATTCGCTGGGGGAGCGAAAGACACTAAGCATTTGGCGCCTACCACAATAAATAAAGCGACTAATTACATACTTGCTAATCTCTCTGTTTATGGGGGAGTGTAATGGCCTTTCAACTGTGCTAGTCATTTAGAGTAATGCCGTTTTTGTTGTTGTTGTGCAAATAACATTAATTTCGGCATAACAAGAATATTTGAGGCGATATTTTTCTGTGTTAATTAGTAATGATATGAAATAGCTGCTTAAACGAGAGTGAAATATAATTAAAGCAAACAAAAGGAAATTGTCTACAATACTCGKTCCGGATTGTCAAGAGTTCAGAGATGTAATCGCGACCATGTTTGTCGAAGTAATTGATCAGAATAGATCTGACGACTAAACTGAGGTTTATTTGAAAAGAAATATTGACAAATCGTMCTACAAAAATGATGGGAACTATGTTGTATGAAAAAAAAAAAATGAATTTTAAAATCAAATCGGCATTTTTCACCTAACTACAATAACAAAAATGTTAAATATCAATAGCAGTGCTCTAACCTTCACCTGCTTGARAGAGTGGTGTACTTGTTTTTCCTTYAAATTGTTTTCTTAATTTTTGTGTTTGTTTTAGTGTTGTTGTGCTTGTATTATAGTTATAGGCATATTTTCCTCATTTTTCAGCAATATATACGTACATTTTTTTTTATTTGTATGCAACTGCAAGTTCTCCTGGAGCGTTTGACAGCCGTTGACTAATAAATCACTCAGTCACTTGTTGTCTTGCTGGGGGAAAAATCCTACGCATACATGCACATATGTATATATGTATGCGGTCTATGCGGCTGTCTTCAACAGCAATGCAAGGCAATCACTCACTCACTACGTAGCCGCGGGATATTTTTATTTCCTTTTATTGAAGTTCGTCAAATGAAATGGCGGACACTTTTCAAGAAAATTTTTGGTTCATGGTGTTTTTACTTATTTATTTATATTCGTGGTTGATTGAATTTTGGAAAGGTTGTTGTTGGTTTTTGCTTTTGCTTTTGTGGTATGCGGTTTTTTTTTTAATATTTTAT